>NC_133509.1:67870000-68150000 GCF_049354715.1 Callithrix jacchus | reverse complement strand
GTAGATCTTCCAGGAAAATATTACAGGCCACTTGCCTGACGGGGACTATGTGTTTTATACTAAATCTGGTTTGCCTGAGAGATGGGTTCAACTGATACTCTTTTCTCTAGGGAGCAAAGAGAAGGCATCAAACAAGAGTCATGTTTGTAAATATTATAGAGGTAATTTTTTTTTCAAGAGGGAGTCTCAATCTGTCGGCTCACTGCAACCCCTGCCTCCTGGGTTTAAGCGATTCGCCTGCCTCAGCCTCTGGAGTAGCTGGGATTACAGGCACCCACCACCATGTCTGGCTAATTTTTTTATGTTAGTAGAGATGGGGTTTCATCATGCTGGCCAGGCTGGTCTCAAACTCCTGGCCTCAAGTGATCCACCCACCTCAACCTCCCAAAGTGCTGGGACTACAGGTGTGAACCACTGCAACCAGCCTACAGAGGTATTTTGAGAATATCATCAGCAGTAAGACAATATAGCTGAAAGAGCACAAAACCATGGATGGAAGGACTTGTGCCTCAGCCTACATTTTACAACTAAATTCCTTAGGAAACTTAGTCAAGTCAGAAAACACTTTCACGTTTCTCTTTTAAATACCTACTTTACAGTTATTTTTGGTTAATTATGTAAGAAAGCAGATTTATAAAGAATTATTATTAACATGAAAAGCTTTATAATCTTGTTCCAACACTAATCTGGTGGCTGATGAAGAAGATATAGTGGCAGGGCAATTCAGTCTGGGAACAGCTGAACATTGCCTCTTATGTACCTGAACTCAGAAAGAAAGGGTCACACTCCTGAACAGGAGCTAAGAGGAGAATGTATAATTTTTGACTTCAATCTGCCATCACGATCTCTAGCGTGAACTTCATCCTAGGAGCCATCTTATGTAAACTACCAGCAAGACCTTAGAAAGAGTTTCAAGAAAAGCCAAATAAATTATAACTTTGTCTCTTAAAAAATATCTAGACCATTTTTTTAGATTGTTTCATATAAGGTTTGGTTTTTAGGGGTAGTATAATTCTTCGTATTTTAAATTTGTCCCTAGTTCCTATTTCTTGAGACTGGCCAATCCAGAGAGGAATATACCTATGTATATATCCACCTTTGCTGACTGCTTAACACATTGGGTTTTTGCTCTTATACTATTAGCTACAGAGGGGCTTAAAGGGCCTATCTTAAACCTAGAGTGGTAATAGCTACCAACATTTCAAAAAATCTGACTCTAAGGTGGTTTTTCCTTAAAATGTGGTCCTAGGGAATCATGCTATGCCAAAGCTTTGGCGTATTAACCTTCGTGATGTATTACATTAGATGGGCCTTGGACACAAGTCTGAGTAGAACAAAACCAAGGTTAAATGGTACAGGGCCTTTCCTAAGTCAAATAACTTCTAAGGAATTTATCAAATATAACTTCTAGAATGTCATTGGAGAAGTGAAAAATAATACTAGAAGTCATTGTATTCCCTGCTCGAGATTTAGGACAGTTACATTACTTTAAAATATATCTGTGTTCATGGCTGTCAGAAGAAATCCTAACAGAATCCACACATTTGCCACATCCATTACCACTGTAAAGAATTGCTTTGAAATGCTTGCTCTAACAGTTACACAGCTTCAACTTCCTCATTTGAGGCTGGACATTTCTAGTACTGGACTGAAAGTCTTCCCCCAAGAAGCCCTGCAATGGTGTTGCACCTACCAATTGCAAAGTTCTCACTTGCAATTAAAACTACTGCTGGCCAATGTCTACTGAGCACTTAGTGTGCTCATATGTGTAGGATATGTACTAGACAGTCAAAATATATATGTCTTATTTAATCTACAGAACAGAACTACATAGCTGGTATTATTATTTTCTCCATTTCATAGATTAGGAAACTAAGAAGAGAAGGTTAAGAAGTTTATCCAACATTACGTAGACAGTAAGTAGAAGACCTGGGTTCAAACCCACTAGTTGCTGACTCCAGAGTATCCTCTTTGCCTTCATGCTGCCTGCATAGCTGTGCTCATAGCCAGCCATGGTTTGACAGAAGCAGGTGGAGGACTGGCAGCCCATTATATCCATAAGACTATGAGTATAAAATAATTATATTTAAATGATCTTTAATATTAACACCAAAAAATCCAAAATGGATAATATAAAAAGGAAAAAACTTATTAGACCAAATTCAAATAGTCACTAGTTCTTGGTATGCTGAAATGTCCAATACTTTTTGCTATAATTTCTTGGATAGACCATGTCACAACATAGAATCACCTACCAAAAATAAGTCTCCTCAGTCTCTGGGACTTCCTTTCGTAAAATGCATGCTCCTTTCAAATAATCCACTAACCCTATAGGGTCACTTCATAGGAGACACATGGCATGAGAGAAAAGAGCCTATGATTTGGGGTAAAGCCCAACTCCTTTGTGGAGCAAATTCTGCATCTTAGACAACTGGGTAGGAGGCAATGTTGTACAACCATCACATTTAGTGCAGATTCTAAATTTGTGGAAGTTTTCTTCATGCTGTGCAATCATTCTTTATAAAAAAATACATGGTAATAATGATACCTTCATCTTGTTTTGTGCTTAATAATGAGATGGATAAAAATTATAGCTGTTCCTGAGTACAAAAGTAAAGAAGAAAAACAGCGAACAAAAAAGGTAAGTCATTTGTTGTAAGAACCTACAAATAAATTAAACCTTGCCTAAGATGTATTGATTTTATGTGGCCTCGCCTGTACAATAATGTCAAGGGTTCCTGACAATCCATTACCTTCAATAGGTAAAATCTCCTTATAACTTTTTTCCCTTTCCTAAACAATGTACAATCTATTTTTTCCTTGATGAAAAAGTAGTACTTTATAAGCTTGAAAATTCTTTAAAGTAGTGAACAAAGCTGACATGTTGTATATGGAAAAGTTTCTTCTGATCACTTGTTCAACATCATATGGAGAAAAATTAGTGATACTGGACTGTAACTAATGATGTGGTAAGTCTACATTAATACATACTTTCTAAATATACAAGCTGAATCCAGCAAAGTGGAGATGATTATTAGGTCATCTTTATTATGAAATTAGAAATCATATGCCAGAGTGAGTGTTTTCCATTTTTCATTCGTGATTTCAGTATCAAAGAAGAAACGAAAAGCTAATTATAGATTTGTGACTAATTTTCAATGAAAAAGATTTACTTCCCAATATCATTATATCATTATGGGGAACTCATTCTTTACTGCCAGTACTAAAAGTAACTCCAAAAAAAGGAAACATTTAAAAAATAGTTGATTTCTCCACAATCTAGAGAAATGCTTCCCTCAAGCTTGTAGTAAAAAGATTTTTACCATGAAAAAAATAAAATGTCTCTGCCTTCCCTGATGCCAAAAGAAAACAAAGATAGATGTGACATTTCTAATAGAAGAGCAAATAGACCAATCCTGTTAATCTTTGAACCTGCTGTGTGTGTGTGTGTGCGCACACACATGCACGCATGTGCATGCACACTTATGGTGTTAGCCATGCCTGTCCTCCTCCTGCTGACAGCCTAGTAGCAGGAGGGAAATGAAGATGCTGAAAATTTCCAACTGACAACGAGATTTTGATTTTTAGTGTTTAATAGTTGTGTCTGGTTTTGAAATTGGCAATTTAGGGGCCTGGTGTGCCAAGCAATCGGTTTCTGGAATTTCACAATGACCTGACTCTGAGAAGAGCTGCCTGACTGGTGTGTGTTTGGGGACCTTGCATCAAATCTTGGTGCCTGGTCAAAACCTCCATGCTTTATGATTTCTGGGAGCAGCTGCCTGATTCTCAAGATTTAACCTAGAAACTCTCCCATGCTACCACATACTGTCTAAGTCAGTGACTACATGGCAGGATTACTGTGGCGTCAGGAGAGTCCTGATATGCCCTTGGAGTGTCACTTCAGGAGTAGGACTTCCAGCTCAGGTAGAAAAGCCCATACACTAAGAAACCCTTCATTATAAAGAAAACTGCTATAGCTGTGCTTAGCAGTTATTGATATATAGACAGAGGCAGGCAAATAATGCAGATGCTAGCTTGAACCTTTAAAGGTCCAGTCCTGTTTATTGTCCATGACGCTGATAGGTAGAAACAGTTATATGTGGACAAGCCATGGAGGGATGTATGTACAGGTGCTAGAAGTCAGAAAAATGATCTAATGCTGCGTAGGTGGGAAGGGAACCTTTCACAGACAACAGGATCTCAAGGATTAGAAGAAATTCTCCAAGCTGGCTGCAAGGAGTGGGCAGAGGACAGAGAAACCAAAGACCCCAACAAGTCCAGGGAAGGTGGGCTTCTGGAGGGTACATCAATAGATCGCTTAACAGAACATTACACCTGGATTAAGTCTGATGATAGGTGTTGGTGGTGCTGGTGAACAGTAAGAGGAAGGATATGACTGATTAAACTTTGAAATTGAGGCTCACTGAAAGCTGGTGGGAGGTCACTGCAGTTGTCCAGATAAGACGCTCCCCCGTCCAGCCTCTGGGTCCACAGCCTCTATAGATTTGCGACTAATTTTCAATCCATAAACAAATCCAAGGCTTTTACATCCCGAAATGATGCCTCTCTTCTAGTCTAAAATTCCCTCTTACTTTTCTTCTTCTCACTCTTTTTCATTCCCAGCTCAGCTTTTGGAAAAAGTAATTTAAGCCTCTTATCTCTACTTCCTCACATCCAATTTCATCAGCAACTCTCTGTAATCTGGCTTCCACATGTCCTACTTCTCTGAAACTACTAGCCAAAATCCCCACCAATCTGCTAATTCTCAGATGTGATGGGTATATCCCAGAACTCTTCCTACCTGGCTCCACAGCATTCAACATTACTGGTCATTCTTTTCTTCTCAAAACACTCACCTGTCTTCCAATGGCACAATATGCCCTTCTGTTTCCTTTCTTCTCTGTTCATGTTTTTACAAAAATCTTACCTGGGCCCCTCCTTTCTCCACCAGCTCTGTAACTGTTCTTGTACAATACTTTCCCCAAACCAGTGATTCTCAAACTTGAGCATACATCAGAATCTCTTAGAGGGCTTGAATCTGATGACAGGATCCCTTCTTCAGAAATTATGATTCAGTAGGTATTGGGTGGGGCTCAGAATTTGCATTGGGAAAAAAAGGTTCAGATGATGCTGCTGGCCGGAGGAACTACACTTCAAGAACCACTACCTTAAACAATCCTGTCTATGGCTGTGCCTTTGGCTAATAGCAAGACTGATGATTCACAGCCATGGACATTCCCACAGCCTCAGCCTGGATATCCCCAAGCCTCTACCACAATCCTCCACAGGCATCGAAAATTCAACCCACTTCAGCCTAATTCAGCCTAATCGAATCTCCTTTGATCATTCCTCCGCATATCCCCAAACCTACTCTTCTTCCTGTATTCACTATCTTGGAGAAAATCGCCTCCCATCTCACATTGCAAACTCCTAGGAATTGCTACCTTCATCATTCTCTGATTCACATTCTACTCCTGGTGCTCTCTGTTACTGTCCACATCTGGGGATCCCCACTTTTTTTTAAACAGGACTATGGCATCAGTCCCTATATGATCTCACTGGTTCCAGCATCATCTTTTAAAAATCTACCCTCCACATTGCTCTCAGAAATAATCTCCCTAAAATGTCACTTAGAGCAGTTCACTATGTATAACCTCATTTTCTGTACCATCCTCACAGAACTCCCAATATGCAGGCTACTGATTTACCCACAGCTATTCTGTTCCTTTGGCCCGAACAACCTGTTAGAGTTAGTGGCTCCCCTACTGCCAATAGATAGTGCACTTATTAGGGGTAATGCTGACATTTTAGAAACAGCATCAATTTAATTTTAGTAGCACTAGTGCCTGGCAAAGTGCAAGGCACCCTGTAAGAACCAAGATATTTTGCTGTTTTGACCTAAGTTGAGTTTCCAGGGAAGAAATAAGCTGTTTCTGAAATCTCAGGCATTTTTCTGGAAACTAAATTGGCTCTGAAGGGAGAAAGCAGAGTATATACGACATTCATGTGCCACAAAACAATGCTTTTTTTAATCTTTTTTTTTTGAGACATGGTCTCACTCTTCTGCCCAGGCTGAGAGTGCAGTGGTGCAAACATAGCTCACTGCAGCCTCAATGTCCTGGGCTCAAGTGATTTTCCCACCTCAGCCTTTAGCGGAGCTGGGACTACAGGAGCACGCCACCACAACTGCCTAATTTTTTATTTTTTTGTAGAGATGGGGTCTCACTGTGTTGCCCAGGCTGGCCTCAATCTCCTGGGCTAAAGTGATCCTCCCGCCTTCGCCTCCCAAGGTGCTGGGATTACAGGTATGAGCACCATGGCTGGCATTAATGTTTCCATCAATAATGGACCACCTGTATGATAGTGGTCCCATGAGATTAGAATACTGTATTTCTACTATGCCTTTTCTATGTTTAGATACACAAATACTTACCATTGTGTTACAGTTATCTACAGAATTCAGTACAGTATGCCATACAGGTTTGTAGCCTAGGAGCATTAGGCTAGGTGTGTGGTAGGCTGTGCCATCTAGGTGTAAATATACTCTGTGATGTTCCCATAATGACAGAATTGTCTAATGATGCATTTCTGAGAACATATTCCCATCATTAAGCAACACATGACTGTACTTTTCTCTATGGATGATCCTGGTTATCTTACTAACACATAATCCTAGGTGCTTTTTATTTCAATGATAGATACAGGTGGTACTAGATTTCTTTCAAGTAAGTTTGCATTCAAGGCTATAAATTATATACAACCAGCCCTCGATATCTTTGTGGGATTGGTTCTAGGACCTGCTGCAGATTACTAAAATCCTCAGATGCTCAAGTCCCTTATATAAATTTCACGGTATATGCATATAACCTAAGTATATCCTCCCCATATTTTAAATAATCTCTAGATTACTTATAATACTCAATACAATGTAAATGCCATGTAAATAGTTGTTATACTGTATTGTTTTTTAATTTGTATTATTTTTTATTGTTGACAGATTTTTAAAAATTATTCTCAATCCATGGTTTGTTGAATCCATGGATGCAGAATCTGCTGATACAGAGGGCTGACTGTTTTCTTTAGCAAGCTTGTCCTGTAGGGGTGGAATGAAGATTTGGGCCCTGTTTCTGTCTTAGCTACAAGCCACCTAAACTCTATGGACTTAGGATCTTTTCCTAGAAAAGAAGATATTTGGCTTACCTAGGTCATCTCTTGAGGGCCGTTTTTAGCACAGTAGTTTGGCATATTAACATTAATTTCAATCCAGCATGATGATATATTCTCCAGTATGAGTTGGTAAAAAAAAAGAGCATTTCCTCTGCATGAATGCATGAGTAGTTAAGAGGCAGTGGAGGAATGTGGAGAGCTGTACAGGTAAAGCAGCAACTCTTGTGCATTACAAACTGGACTTGACTCTGTAGACCTGTGGTGAGGCGAAAAGGCCAAAACCATAGACTCTGTGGCGAGGATGGCAAATGAAATCCAGCTCCAGCTCCAGCTCCAGTGGTAGGAGACTTCAGCTACCCGTAGATAAAACAGATCACTGAGGTGAAGCAAATGTCTCAACGACTGCAGTTAACATTTTAGCAATTCACATTTTTGGACCCAGTGTCTTCTCAGTGTCTCTTACTAATGTATTAAGTCGACATTTAACAATTATAGTCTGAAGACCACCCGTATCAAACTATTAGTCTTAAAATGCTTATTTCCAGGCCCCAACCCAGACATCCTGAATCACAAGCTCCTGAGGTGATTCCTATGAATACTGAGCTTAGAGAACAACTGTTAAATGAAAAGAACTCGCTCAGGTATGGCTAAAGTTGGTCAACACCTAGAAGGTCACCAACTAGTTCTTTAAGAAGGGATTACCTTTGCCGTCTTCTGCTAGTTATCAGTTACACAGATAATATCATTAATTAGAGCTTGTAAAACTAACCAGTCTTTTATAATCTGTTTTCAACGTGAAATCATCATAAGAGATAGTGTCTATGCCAAGGTCTCAGATCATATTCGACAGATTCACTACTACTACTGCTAGCTGGGCAGCAAGGAAGAGGATTCAGTGCCCCAGAGAGACCTTTTTCATGCAACACATGCAAATGAAGGATGCGATTAATTAAATATTTCTTTGACACTGCCCAAACTCAAATGTATCCTGCTGCTGAACCTTCCCTTAGCTTGTTACCACAACCATCAAATACAAACGCGGTGTAGGGAAGGGTCACTGTAATATGCAATACAATAAATATATCAATTGAAGACCAACATTAAAAGAGTTATTTGCTAATGGGCACCATGCCAGGGTTATTCAGGCAATGCTGCCTGCAGAATTCCTAAGCTGAGTTCACAAGATACAGATCGATGCACCTCCAAAGAGAGTCTATATCAATCTCCATTTCATTCATTAGCTCCCACTTCGAGCTGGTTGGCTGCTAGTTAACTCTTTAATGTGGGAGAAACTGTCAGTGTAAAGGCCACTGGGACACGTGCTCTTCCCAGCTGAACTTGACCTGTCAATATTTCTTGCAGCAGACTGTTTAAACTGGTACGGCTAATGGCAAAATGGAGACCTATGGGGTTTTGAAGGCTTTCATAGCTTTAGAATGGCTTACCATCCAATAGCAAACATTAGTAAATTCATCCCATTGCTGTATTTCTGCCTGTGTCTTACAATCCAGGTGCACACAAACTAGGATAAAATTATTTTTCATAGTTCTATTCTTGAACTCAAAGGTATTTTAGACTACACATTATGTAAATGTGGGCTCCACAACAATGAGATACTATCACACCAAGGACCTGGCTGCAGTGGAGATCATTAGTTTGTGATTCAGCTCTAAAGAAGCTCCAAACAATGAGGGAAGCAAAGCAGCACTTTTTGTAAAGTTAGGATTCATTTTCAATTTGTATTGGTCCAGGGACAACTTTATTGTTGCACAGAGGAAGAACCTGGATGCTCAGGGGGATGCCTGGTGCATGAACTATTTCAAGCCCTTCTGAAAATGTAAATAGGAGCCCTAAAACATAAAGGCATAATTACCAAAACAAAGAATAGTCTCAGACCACCAGGAATAGCTGGCTTCGCTTATTTTCTTTCTACAAATATTGAATTTACTAATTTCCCTTGCCTTACTGTTGAATAAAATCAATTTTCTCAGTAGAGCTGATCTCTGCTTTGTTTGAGGTTAGATGTGAAGTTGATATGCATCCTTAGATATACTGTTTGGGAGAAAGCCTTGAATATTTAACCCGACGTCACAGCAAGCCCTCCCTTCTCCATCCTGGGGGGCATATATTGATTCATTATTTGACAATCAGGAGTCTCTATAGGTTAATTGACATGTTTGGAATTCATGGCAAGAAAATCTGTGCATTATTTTAAAACTCCTGTCAAATTGTTTGTAGATATGGTTTGATAACAACACCTGTTTTTTCCTCTCTTGGCCAATACAATCCATTGAGAATCCTGGCTTAAAAAACTTCCCTACAGAATTGTCAAACATATGTATTTGTATTTCATTACTTGGGTAATAGCTGATTTGCCAAGTTCATTTACTACTAGTTGCTTCTCAAACATCTCAGTGGGATAATTAAGGAATACTAAGAACTGAAACTGTACTAAGTTAGGAGGGGGCTGGAGCCGTTGCCCAAATCCCAGTCCTGATTAAACTGCTGTCCAGAATTAAATATTCAATAAGTGAAATTCTCTTTTCTTCCTTTACTCTGAGAAACTTATCATCAAGGAGACAGAGCTTTTCTGCAAGTTGTGCAGAAGAGACCCCCCCCCTCAAAATATCCACCCCAATCAAACAGATCAAAATCCTGTAGACTTTCAAGTGAAAGACATTTAAACTCAAAACTGACTTGGTAATGGTCTAAATGGTGCCTTCTCTCAGTGGATATATATGCATGTGGGGAGACAAAGTAAATAGGAACTCTAGGAATATGTCCTGGAAGGGAATAAAGAAAGGCCAGGCATAGTTCAAGGTTATGGCTGAACACAACAGCACCGATGAGAATCTGGACAGCTAAATACCCTCTCTTGAGAAATTGTGGATGTGAAGAATTCTAAAGAATGCTGAAGTATGATAGCATTAGAGTTTAAATGCTCTCAAAGAATCTTGCTGGCTCATTGCACAAAGAAAAGCGATATTTTAATCATGAGCTATCTATCATCACTTGAATTTGAATGCCTGTTGTTTGAAGTCACAAGCTACTGAGTCCTGTGATGTCGGTTTTCAGGTCTAGTGCTAGAATAAAAAAGGAATGAAAACTGAAAAAAAATATATAGAAAAACAAACGGTGGTGGACTCGACAGAAGATGCTACGTCTGCAATGCCGTGCCTTAAATTTGGGACAAGGAGAAATAAGGATCATTCAATGGTGAGTTTCTAAGAATCTTTCCTCTGGAGAAAATGAGAATATATGAGAGACTAGAGGGAATATGTTATAAATACATGTTTATATTTATACATAAATATAAAAAATATATAAACTATTGAGGAGTACAAGCTGTGCTGCTATGTTTAGTTTCTTCAAGTTCATACACACCTTATAGAAAAGGGTACCCAGGATGCAAACCAAAATTCTGTTTCAAGTGCGGGCACCAAAGTAGATGGCTGAATTCTCATCAGAACAAACTCCAATGGGAAAGGGCAGTTCTGATAATAATCCTCACTTATTTCTCATTCTTCCTATAGCAATGTATATGCCTTCTTGACATATCACTGATAGACTCCAAGGGGTCCTTAACAATTCCTTAGAGAGAGCCACAGCATTTTCTATCAACTATGCATTGGGTGTTCATGGGGAAGGTATTATGGATTTCCCAAAAGTGAAAAAGTTACTGAACTTAGTGCTGGCATGATCTTGTTTCACTCTATTTCATTATGTGAGAAAATTGTATAGTTTTCTTACTCTCTCAATACCCAGGAGCCCAGGCTTAAGGAGGGGGAAACAGTTCAAACTCTTCAAATAAAATAAAAGAAAGACAGAAGAGCCAGAGAGCTTCTCTTGTCACATTTCTACAATTTCCGGCTTTCAAGCTGCCACTTACAAGCCACTTCTTGACATAATCTTTGGGCTTAAACACATGGAACAGTGGACCAACCAGCTTAATAAAAAGACAAAGATGATATGCAACTAATGGACGGAGCATCGCAACTAGGTGTTAACACATCATTCACTGAACTAAATGCTCTTTCAAACTCTGCAGCAGAAACAATTAAAGTACTGACGGCAGTCTTAAGTTGCTTCAAATTGTCTGGCACAATTGATCCACAATTATCTTTGTACTCCCTGAAGCCCCCAAATGCTACCTTCTTCATTGACTTTAAATTTTCTTCACAGTTCTCCAACCTGTGTCCTGGCATACTGAATATCTGACAAACTGAATATCCTTTGGAGTGGCCCATTGTGATAGATCTAGGAATCCTAAATATTCTATTAAAAATCTGAGCTGTATGCCCCTTGAATCCTTATAAGCAGATCTCCATAACAAATCATATTGATTTTAAAAAGAAATCTTACTTTTAATAAGAAATCTTATTGAGAATTTAAAGATGGGAGTTAAACTGTAAGACAAAGAGATAACAAACCATTTTTCCAAAAGCTTCACAACACAGCATATTAAAGAATTCTGTGATAAAGGATTTATGGCAAAGATGTAAATTCAACTTCCAAACTGTGAACTCTAAAACCACTCATAACTGGTGTGGTCAAGGAATTTTGTTCACCATGTTCACATTCTTGGGTCAAGTCTCTGAGGGCCAATAAATACATTGCTGATAAGGTATGTTCTTGAGGGTTTATTTACACGATTGTTTGGACATCTCTTTGTTGAAAAGGAAAACTCTTAAGTGGCTGATTCATCAGTATCTCTGTGAACATCCTGTGAAACACAGCACCTCCAGATTTGCTTTGCTTCTAGAGCTTAGTGAAAAGGAATTTGTTTTAGAACATAGGCACAGATGTGTTCACCAATGCTAAGATATAAATAAATAGCTTTCTAATATGTTTTTACCTGATATTCCTCCTTTTGGTTGTCGATGTTCTATAGGAAATTGTGCAACGTTGTGTGAGTGAAAAACCTTTAGGATGGAGAGAATCAGCTGGCTACCTTTAACCACCTTAAATAAGGCTGCCTTTGCTCTAAGAGAAACTGAAAGTTCTTCAGCTATTATGTGAGAATCTGCAATTGGGGTCTATGCTGTAGTGACTCAAGATCACTGATATAACTTAGACCCCTGAATAACATAACCCATGGATTTTTTAAAATCTAATTTTTTTCAATTAGGTGCATCCTGATATAGAAAGAGTGAACAGTATTTTAGCTAGGACCCCAAATTGCCAAGGTTCTTGGAATTTCACAAAGGTAAAAAACTTGAACTGTGTCTGAAGAAGGCATCAGAATGTATCGTTTTTCACTACCATAGACTAAGAAAAACAACTTTATTTGTATATTATGTGAGGAATCTTCCTCATGATCTCACATTTGTTATCTTAGATCAGTTTCCTCAACAATGCTGTAACCCAGTATGGATTCCCATGGATCTTACTGAAAATGTTTATTAAAACTGCTACTTGACAGAAACTTAATAATTTTAGATTGTCCAGTTTCTCTTCAGCCTCTCTGAATAATAAAAATTCACATGTCTATTGAATTTTTATGTGACAATAATGCATATGTATATAGTATCAATATATATATAATACATACTCTAATTCTTTGATGCTTTGCATGACTTGGAATAAATGTTAATATTACAGAAGATATATTGGCAAGAAATTTTGAGTATAATATCCTTCACAAACATATTAATATTTAATACTACAAGCCCCACTCCCACTTCATGGCACTCCCAATTCCTTTTCTCCTATATACTTTTTTTCTTTCTTTTCCCTTTTTACTTATAACCTAAAGTACTAAAAAACTGATGTATTTGGTTGTCTTTTCTACTTACTGTCTATCTCCCTCCACTGGAACATAAACTCCATGAGGGCAGGAGCTTTGCTTTCTTCACTGGTGTAGCCCCAGAAGCTAAAATGGTGTCTGTCACATCATGGGTGTTCAGTAAATATTTGTTAACAAGTGAAGAGCGTCATTATTTTATTACAAGGTAGAGGTAGCAAACATTGAATGATGTTGTCATTCTGTGCTTCCATGATGCTATCTTTCCCAGTTAGTTAATGATGGCCCAATAGTCTATGTTTCATAATCACCCTGGGAATATTGCTAAAGGTGTTAAGTATTAATTGCCTCAAACACAGTGGGAGGTATACATCCCTAGATAATTTTTAAAGTCTTGTAAACCATCTTGTACAAGAAACACTGAATTACATATATATTCAACATTCGGGATATTTACTTATCATCTGTAAGAGAAAGGCAGGGAAATGCAGTGACCATTTCTGGAACTCAATATTGTAACCATATATGGTCCCCCTCCAAATGTAAATTTTATATAAATATTACTTTCAATAAGGTAAGAAATTTTAGATGTTTGTAGATTCATATTCGTTTTCATTCCCTCTCCTTCTGTCTGTCTCTCTCAGCATGGACGCACAGATGATGTGGGAGAAAGTACTGCCAGAAAGATCTTGACGTAAATGTATAAATGCAAAGAGGGAAGGGCTAGAAGTCAGAAGTTCTGGATTGCAGTTCTGGTTTTGCTATTATCTAGCCAAGTGTCTTGGCCAGTTAATTTCTCTTTGACAATTCTGTTTTATCACTGGTTAACCATTTAAGATCCTTTCATTTTCTTACAAGTCTATAAGCCCACAAATGGAAGATAGAACAAATGAAAGTGAGAAAATAAAGTTTACTTTTATAAATGGTTCCAGTAGCCTTTCACTTTTTGATGGATTGAAAAAAATCACCAATTCCCCTATTGCTTTATCATTTTCCATGCTTTATAACCAAATGTTATTATTATCTGGAGACAATATGGGCTAATATCTGGTCCCCTATCTCACAGTGTTATCTTTGGTGAAGAACTATGTTGCTTATATAATGAATCAGAGGAAATTAAAAAATAGTTTATAACATCAATCTCTTTAACAACGTATCTAACCACTTATTTCATCTTGCCTTTGGAATAATGCCAGATAGAAACATCTAGGTATCTTCGGGCAAAGCTTGTTCTAACATCTGCTTTCTTACCTCCTCTCCTAGATACAGTTGTTCACCAAAAACAAGCCAGTGTGGAGAAATTCATTAAAGTATCTCTGTGTCTTTAATCAGCCTGAACTCTCCTGCAGCTTCTTCAAAGGGATTCATCCCCATTTGTCACAAGCAAACCAAGGTAGCAGCTCCCCTGCTGTTACAGCAAAGGAAAGATTTTTCCCTACTTGCCTCACAATCTCCTGTACGTTGACTAACCGGAAAAGTGGCCTCTGCTATGATGTTTATGCCTATGGTTTTATGCTCAGTATTTAAAATAAGCTGGTGATGTTTGGGATGACTTTTAGGCCAATTTATATTTTATATTGTAATTAGTCAAGACAACAAGGTAATTATATTATTCCCACTTTAAAATTTAAGTAATCAAGGCAGAGCAAGTGCTAAGGTCATCAGTTAGGTCCACAGTAAGACCAAGACGATAACAAAAACATTGTTGGCACATTATTTATGTTTCTAATTAAATAAAAGGTCACTTCACACTAAGACAGACCCTACACAGTCAAACAGAAAACACACTGGATTGGAAATCAAACAATATGGATTTTACCACTAATTTAATATAATACCTCATAGGTAGTTATCCAAGTTGTGACTGTATTCATTCAATATTAATTTATTTAATAAACAAATATCTACTGTGCACACATACATGCAAGGAGTAGGCAGAAAATAGTTTCAAGGCAACACATTGACAAGAGTGTGTGTAAACCAGATGCACAAAACTGAGAGAATTAAAGAAATGATGATTCAATGAGGCCATTGCTGGTCTGACTGCTTTGAGTTAACTGACATCTGGTCCTTTCATTCAAACTGGGGCTGGCACAATTTGCCAAAATATAAGGACGTTTTGGATTTGTGAAAACACAATTTAAAGCTTTTTTCTATGTATCAATGTCTATGTATCAAGATGATTAATATTCTGCTCTAATTAATAAAATGAAAAAAAAAAAGGCCTACATAATTCTTCCCAAGTGCTTTGTGGGCATTCTAAACCACTGGTTCTCTTTAGTCTTTATGTCAGGGACCTCTGAGAATCTCATAAAAGTTATAAGACTTCACCTAAATAATAAGAAATAGATAACACTTTTTAAATCAATTTGAGGGATTCACCAGTTCCCCAAATCCTATCCACATGTCCCAGGTTAGGAACCTGTGTCCTAAACCAAATGCAACACAACTTCGGGAGAGCATCGTCTTTTGATGTGGTATTCTTGATTCTAGCTCCACCATCCATTTATTCCACCAATGTTATTGAACACCTCTTATCTGTCACATGCTGTTCTAGGTGACAGGTTATTTCAGGGAACAATACCAAGTTTCCTCATCCCAGGAGAGTGTAAGACAGACAATAAACAAACCAATAACTGAATTATATGGTATGCCAGTAGGTGGTAAGTACTATAGAAAAAAGTAAAGGCAGAAAGTGGTTTAGGGGTGTCAGGGAGCTTGGGGGAGGAAGTTTGCAATTTTAAATGTGGTAGTCTGAGAAAGCCCACAGAGCACGTTACATTTCAGCAAACACTTGGAAAAGGAGAACAAGCGATGCTATATCTGGGAAGAGAGTTCCAGGCAGAGGAAATGGGAGTACCTGGGGAGTACTTTCAGCATTTCTTTTTAATTTTCTGGCAAGTGAAACATGAGGTTCATTATCAATTGATTCAGTTGACAGACAGTCAAGTAAAGAACAAAATCATATGTGGCTGCCTGAATTATTAAGAGAGAGCAGCCCAGTGAGGAGGCAGGATGGCTGGATTGTAGCGAGATATGAAGAAATAATAGGAGAGAAAAGCAGAGAAATAAAAAGTGTGAGGGGAGGAGGCCTTGGTAGGTCACAGAGGGCCCAAAGTACTTGTAACAATTTTGGCTTTTTCTCTAAGATGGGAAGGCCTTGGAGAGGGTAGAACGAAGTGACAACATCTGACTTAATGTATGCACAGGGCCATTGTGGTTGTGGGGTCAGGAGTCAAGAGAGAAAGCAGGGGCACCCATTAGGTGGCTGCTGTAGACATCTAAAGAGAGATGATGTGACCTGGGTGACAGTGGCAGCTGAGAAGCAGCAAGACTCTGGATGTGAAGCTGGGTCCAAACGCTGATGTATTACACATGGAGTGTGGTCAAATATGCCTCCAGTGTTGTTTTGGCCTAAATTGTCATTTACTTTGACTGCAGGGGAAGCAGGGTGGGAAGTGGTAATAAGGAAGAGACAAGAATGTGAAGGTTTACTGGGATACTATCATCCACTGTCCATTCCACTCTGTGGGCTGATCTGAATTTCTCTACTTTTCTTTATGACCAGAATGTTTAGCAAAATATTGAGCTGAATATTTTTACTGTTACTACTTTACAGTTGGATGGATCAGACTCTCCCCATGAAGTCTTCCTTGACTGTTCCAGCCTCCTTCTCTGGATTCACAGTCCAGTTTGGCCATGCACTTATGAGTCATAAAACTGTTCCCTTCGTGTTATTGTAGGTCTTGATATTTCACCCCCGAACTAGATCTTAAGGTCCAAAAATGCTGGAGTGTGAAGTGGTGGTAAGGATAATACAAGAAGCTGAAGGTTTACTGGGATGCTATCCCATTTCCAAGCCCTTGTTTGTATCTCACCAAACAAACCTAGCATGGTATTGGGTGCCAGGCAAGTGGAATTACTTAATACATTCTTGACCGATACGAGTAAAAAAAAAAAACCAAACCTCTACAGAGTTCTTCCTTATAGCAAGTTCCCTTCTTTCATTTTTGCTCTCAACTCTGAAAATGGAACAGCTTGAGACATCAAAGCTTTTTACAATTTGATGAAGTTTGTATAATCAGTGAAAAGATAAACCACATGCACCATATTTGCGTCTCAATACATTTCCTGAGCTGCAATCTGGATGGAATTAACTAAGGCCAACACTTGGGCAAACTCAATGGGATCTAAAATTTTTATTAATGCTACAACAATATTCATATTATTTATGTCTTTGGGAGCTGATCAATGTTTAGAGATCTGTCAAATCTGTAGAATTTGAGTGTTTGATCCTTTTACTATTTCTTATGAGGGAAACATCAGGTTCATTATCAATTGATTCGATTGGCAGGCAGTCAAGTAAAGAACAAAATTCTATATCGTTGTCTGAATTATCAAGGGACTAGTAACTTCATCATGTTGGCACAGTAGAAAGCTGTTAAAGATTATAGTAAATGTTTCTAGCACTTTCAATAAAATGGCTTTTTTTTCGAGAGTTTATTTTTCCTGTTAGCTACAAAGAAAGCTGCTTTCTTATGGTTCTACTTTACTGATGCAACCCAGTCTTGGACACAGTAGACTTTATTTGATCTGTTGTATCTAACTAATGTTAATTTCTTTTTTATTTTTATTTTTATTGCATTTTAGGTTTTGGGGTACATGTGAAGAACATGCAAGATAGTTGCATAGGCACACACGTGGCAGTGTGATTTGCTGCCTTCCGCCCCTTCACCCACATTTGTCATTTCTCCCCATGCTATCTCTCCCCAACAACCCACCCCCTGCTGTCCCTCCCCTATTCCCCCGCAACAGACCCCAGTGTGTAGTGTTCCCCTCCCTGTGTCCATGTGTTCTTATTGTTCAACAACCACCTATGAGTGAGAACATGTGGTATTTCATTTTCTGTTCTTGTGTCAGTTTGCTGAGAATGATGGTCTCCAGGTTCATCCACGTCCCTACAAAGGACACGAACTCATCGTTTTTGATTGCTGCATAATATTCCATGGTGTATATGTGCCACATTTTCCCTGTCCAGTCTATCATCGATGGGCATTTGGGTTGGTTCCAGGTCTTTGCTATTGTAAACAGTGCTGCAATGAACATTCGTGTGCATATGTCCTTATAGTAGGATGATTTATAATCCTTTGGATATATACCTAGTAATGGGATTGCAAACAGATTGAGAAACATTCCATGTTCATGGTTAGGAAGAATCAATATCATGAAAATGGCCATACTGCCCAAAATAATTTATAGATTCAATGTTATCCCCATCAAGCTACCAATGACCTTCTTCACAGAACTGGAAAAAAACACCTTAAAATTTATATGGAACCGAAAGAGAGCTCGCATAGCCAAGTCAATTCTAAGCAAAAAGAACAAAGCGGGAGGCATCACACTACCGGACTTCAAACTATACTACAAGGCTACAGTAATCAAAACAGCATGGTACTGGTACCAAAGCAGAGATATAGACCAATGGAACAGAACAGAGCCATCGGAAGCAACACAACATATCTACAACCATCCGGTCTTCGACAAACCTGACAAAAACAAGCAATGGGGAAAGGATTCCCTGTTTAATAAATGGTGTTGAGAAAACTGGCTAGCCATGTGCAGAAAACAGAAACTAGACCCCTTCCTGACACCTTACGCTAAAATTAACTCCAGATGGATTAAAGACTTAAACATGAGACCTAACACCACAAAAACCCTAGAAGAAAATCTAGGCAAAACCATCCAGGACATAGGAGTAGGCAAGGATTTCATGACCAAAACACCAAAAGCATTGGCAACAAAAGCTGAAATAGACAAATGGGACCTAATCAAACTCCACAGCTTCTGCACAGCAAAAGAAACAATCATTAGAGTGAATCGGCAACCAACAGAATGGGAAAAAATTTTTGCAGTTTACCCATCTGACAAAGGGCTGATATCCAGAATTTACAAAGTACTAAAAGAGATCTACAAGAACAAAACAAACAAGCCCATTCAAAAGTGGGCAAAGGATATGAACAGACACTTTACAAAAGAAGACATACATAAGGGCAACAAACATGAAAAAAATGCTCATCATCACTGGTCGTTAGAGAAATGCAAATCAAAACTACATTGAGATACCACCTCATGCCAGTTAGAATGGTGATCATTAAAAAATCTGGAGACAACAGATGCTGGAGAGGATGTGGAGAAATAGGAAAACTTTTACATTGCTGGTGGGCGTGTAAATTACTTCAACAATTGTGGAAGACAGTGTGGCAATTCCTCAATGACCTAGAAATAGAAATTCCATTTGACTAATATTTATTTCTTTGCTCTTAGAACCAGCTAGTAATCAAAGAATTCTGAGACTGGAAACAGTGGTTCTGAACATCAGGAGCAGAGAATTTGGGAGGAGAAATGGGTGAAGCAGATTGCCACTTCACATCATTTCTGCTCATGTTGGTGGGTACTGGTCATTCATTGTGCCTTTCAGAGTCATTAAAATTTACCTATTTTAAATTCTGACACTGGACCTTTCTGGCTCTTTGTTTCTTTTCTTTCTCATTATGGGCTCCAAGCAGGAGTTTATTTCAAATTACTCTCCATTACAGACATGGCATTTTGCACTGTGTCTTTTCTGAGTGAGCTTTTCCCTGTCAGAGTTTCTTCATTTCTAAACTTGACTGCTTCAAAAAGAGAGGATGTGTGTGTTGGAATGAAGGCGAATTTCTCACTTACTTATGTCTTTTTCTTCTTTTACTTTTTTATCCCTTGTAGTTTGCTTATTTAGGTTTTGATAAGGAAAGAGATATTTCTCTAATTTGTGAGTTATCCACGTCTTTTATTTCTTATTCTCTGTTTATTGCTCACTTTGAGGTAATCCGCAGATTGCTATCACATCTATCAGAAGGGAAAGATAATTATGAAAATGCATATTAGCCAATTTTGGGATTGACTAGCTATTTCTAGAATAAATTTCACAAAGGTAGGTTTATGGAAATAGTTAAATAAAATTAGATTCCTCCATTATAATATGAAAATGCACTTATATTCTCTTATTATCATAAATAATTTTTAAATGTACACACAATGATTCAAGGTATGTGGATTATCAGAACTAGAGGGAGAAGAAATCCTGGACTTCAGACTCATCTAATATGATTTTACACAAACACTTCGACATCCCTGTCTTTTAGTTGGCAAACAGTATTTTTTGACAGTTTAGATGCTCAAAACTTAGAAGTTAATATCACATTTAACTCTTTCTTCAAGCCTCTATGATACTTCCTTCTATTTCAAAGTATGTTTCAAGGAATCTGTAAATATGGCTTCTTTTTATTTTTTGAAGAGTTCCACATCCATCTCAATTTTATTTTATTCATCTCCAGTCTCACCATTTCACATATTGCAGTTGGAAGGTTTGTCAGGGCAGCAACTAAGTCTTTTTTTTTTTTTTTTTTTTGAGATGGAGTTTCGCTCTTGTTACCCAGGCTGGAGTGCAATGGCGCAATCTCGGCTCACTGCAACCTCCGCCTCCTGAGTTCAGGCAATTCTCCTGCCTCAGCCTCCCGAGTAGCTGGGATTACAGGCATGCGCTACCATGCCCAGCTACTTTTTTGTATTTTTAGTAGAGACGGGGTTTCACCATGTTGACCAGGATGGTCTCGATCTCTTGACCTCGTGATCCACCAGCCTCGGCCTCCCAAAGTGCTGGGATTACAGGCGTGAGCCACCGCACCTGGCCCAGCAACTAAGTCTTAAATAACTTTAACATAGGCTGTAGTCATTAGTATAGTTTTGGTTACGCAGTCACTTAAATGACTCATTTGTAACAACATACATGTGCAAAGTTTTTGCTAATGGTAAAACATTTTCATATCTGGTGAGACTTACTAACTTTCTAACAGGCTAGTTAGATGAGATATAACCTCATGTTAGCTTTAGATTGCTCAGGCATGAGATCTTGGTTAACAGATGCTATACCAATCATTCTCTGGACCATCCTTAGTTTAGATATTTGACACTCTGAGAAAAATGATTGCCTGTTTTTTCACTAGTCAAGTTAAATAGAATAAATCAATAAGGCCAACTGGTAAGCCAAATAAATAAATAAATAAATAAATAAATAAATTTATAGGCCAAGTAAACCTAAGAATGGGCATAAAACAAATGTTTGGTGCATTATAACTGTCTATGTCTATTACTGTTGATTTTTGAAATTAATTTCAAATTAAAAGTTAAAATGAGGAAGACTTTTTCACATACTCTGTCTTATCTGAGGTCATTTTATTCTAGAAGAATAGTTAACATTCATCTGCCATTTCTTTGAAATCAGTCTTTATATTTACCTATTTTTGTGAATGCACACATATACACAGCACATACACTTCTATCTTCTTGTTCTAAGAGAAACACATCTTTCTTTTCAAACAGAGAGCTCTTCTTTTTATGGGTGAGAGCAGAAGCGAGGCAATGAAGGGCCTTTCCAATCCCATTTTCATAATAGAACTCTGTTGTTCTGGAATGATTTATTTTTGAATAAGGAAAAATGTAAGGAACTTGGAACAGAGACAGAAGTACCTTCTCATCAAAGGTTGTCTATAGTTTCATGAATCACATGTGATGGATGAGATTTATGAATTAGAATATGTGTCAAAAGATTTACAACATACTAAATTAGTTATGACATCTTCTCGTCGGTGCGCATAAACTTTCAACAAAATATCTATATCATCACCATAGGAGCATGGCCGGCCCAATTCTTTCATTTCACTGCAGCACATCCAGACCCTGTCACTGCAGTTGATGAATTCTTGAAGGAATGAGTCTCAGATCAATTAAAATAAACACCACAAGCTGATTTATCAAATCTTTTCTGAATGCTCTCAGAAAATGTCAAAAATCTGATCCATTGACAGAGAAAAGTCAGAGAATCGTGGCAGCCTATGGGATCACAAGACCTTTTCAAAACCATCATAAATCACCACAGAAAACAAATGGGGCACCATGTGATAAGATTTCTTCTGACAGCTTTGCCTCAACAAGACATATATGAGATAAATGGATATCTTCGTCTATACCCAATTGCCAGTTTACAAAGTTCCAAGTTGTCAAACTGTAAAATACACCACTATCAAAGTCCTTCCCAATAATACACCTTTTTTGGGTATACAAGGGTGGATTTAAAATAACATCCCTTTCAGTTCTATTTTATTGTCGCAGGCTACATAATATCCCTGCTGGTGAGTGCTTTCTAAAAGAAAGAGCATACGTGTGCACGTACAGACACAGAGAAGGCTCCAAATTTACTTTCATATACATCCTTGTCTGAACTAATGAAACTTTCTTCACTTTCCATTATTAAAAGAAAACTGCTTTATAGTGCTAAAGTGCATCTAATCAAGGCACCCTTTGGGTTTTTTTTTAATCATCGCAGTCTTGTCTCATTTCATATAGTTTAAGAGCACATTCAGAGACAAGAAATAATGGGCTAACCTATTCATCCAGTCTACTTCAGGAACAGAAATACTTCCATTAATGAGTTTTTGCAAATATGATCAAAACCTATAGACAAAGGTAAGGCCTTGGATTTCACAGTATATTTCATAGGAAATGTAAATTATAAATTATGACTCATTTTTCTCAATAGGTGGCATATAAAGTCACACAAATATTAGAAATTTTATATGATATATGAAGCTGATTTTTCTGATTCAAAGAAGAACTTCTGTCTCAATGTGAGACTGAAACCTGAATCAAAGCAATGGTATGTATACATTAAAGTTGATTATGAACATGTGGAAACAGTAAAAAAAATTTAAGCCTAGTCTTAAAGGTTTCAGATACTACTGAATTTTCAAAGAACAAGAACTCCAATGGACTAGAGAACCAGTTCCCTGTGCTATTCCCACAACTGACGGCACCTCACTGCCTCTCCTTCTACACCGTTATTGCCTTACTCAGATCCTTCCGCTTCATGAGCTTTCTTCAACAATGGAAGGTCTGCTTTGTTTGATTGCTAACACAACTTGCACTTACTAGAAAAGTGACTTGCAACTTACCAGTTTTTATGAACTGTGGCAAATTCACCCATTTAAATAGTGGGGAAACATTTCATTGCTATCAAGTATATGGAATGGGAATCTAGAATCAGGTTAGAGTAGATAACCCGATATAGGGGTCCCCAACTACCAGGCTGTAGACTGGTATCAATTGTGGCCTGTTGAAAACTGGACCACATAGCAGGAGGTGAGCAGCAAGCAAGCCAGCGAAGCTTCATCTGTATTTACAGTCACTCCCCATCACTTGAATTATACCTGAGCTCCACCTCTGGTCAGATCAGCAGCAGCATTAGATCTTCATAGGACCGTGAACCCTATTATGAACCCTGCATGTGAGGGATCTAGGTCGCACACTCCTTGTGAGAATATAATTCCTGGTGATCCTGTCACTCGCAGAGGGGACCATCTAGTTACAGGAAAACAAGCTCAGGGCTCCGAATGATTCTATATGATGGTGAGTTGTATAGTTATTTCATGATATATTTTAATGTGATAATAATAGAAAAGTGTGCAATAAATGAAATATGCTTGAGTCATCCCAAAACCATCCCTCCACCCCAGTCTATGAAAAGACTGTCTTCCATGAAACTGGTTCCTGGGGCCAAAAAGGTTAGGGACCACTGTCCTAAAACATGCACAGAACAAGATTTGATGCCTCTCTGTTCACGATGGATTTGTGAGAAAATACATTGTTTAATTTTTTAAAATAATTGATCCAAGGATTTCACTTGCTTCACAATTTGTTGAGTCTCTGCTGTGTCTCATGCACTTCAGAATTATTGTGCCCAAAAGCGGTTGCTGAGTTCCTATGCAGTCACTAGTGGAGAGATGGAAGTGTCACCCATCTTTTTAACTGCTCAGCAATCTTGAAGCGATTGCTAGAGAAGTGAAATGGCAAAGACTCTTAAGAGACCTCTTTTCCATTTAAGGCATGAAAGAATGGTCTTTGTCTTGTAAGAAACATCAACAGTGAAGAGCAGACACTATAAAAATCACTCTTACCAGGATGCCTAATGTGGCACAGCCCTTGATCCCTGTGATTTTCTACACTTCAAATCAGTGTAGCAGCTTCTGCCCAGCCATTCAGAGCAAATCTCAGGGTCACCAGTGGTTACTCTAAAATATATATTAATTTTGAAAAGGAACAGGAGTGCACATTACTTCCAATGGGCATAAAGCAAATGTGCCATGTTTATTTTGCAAGCAAGAGAGATATAACAAAGGTTACAGGCGATGAAAACCATTAGCTCTTCACAGATCTTAATCCCAGTATAAAGCTGTGGGCAGTGTCTTTGAGGGAATGTGTCTTTGTGGGAATGCAGGTGTGTGGCTTTCCCCGCTGCCTAAATTTCCTCCCATCTGGGATTTTGTTTCCCAAGGAGCAGGAGAGTTCATCTCACGGCCTTCAACTGCTCTTGTACCTTGCTAATTTCAAAATTCCAACTACAAAAAAGTACTCTGCTATGAGTCAGTAAATGGAATACATTAATAAAGCTTGAGTGTTTGGCCCTTTTCCAGACTTGAAAACTTGATCATGCTGGCTGCAATGGAGGCTTCGATTTTTTGTTTAGTGTAAAGGAAAATTACCCTATACAGCTTTTAACTCCCCAAGGCTATTCCTAAAAGCCTTGCTCAAACTTCTAAGGTGCCTGGACTAGTATTTGAGCTTAGAAAAGCTGTTGGCAAATCCCAGTGAAATATTTTGACAGATTCATCTTTTAGCCTTTGGGAAAGTGAAGGTGCTGCAGGCAAGATATTTGATTAATGCCATGAAAAATAGTGTTGCTGGCACAGCTGGTATGTTGGGAGAAAAATTCATCACTAACTCTAAAACTGCCATGTAATTTTCTACCCACAGTTCTTTTCCTCACTTGACAGAAGATTTGCACAGGACAAACTTGGCTGACAGAGGACAAGTCAGCCAGATGTTGAGGTATCTCTAAACATGACAGATCACTATGTTTTAGCTCAGATTAATTCGCTTATTAGAGGTAGACCTAAATCACCGGTCACTGTCAAATCAGTTGTCACCACCTGCAAATCATGTCACATTTCTGAACAAAAATGTTGCGGTTTTAAAGAGTTGCTCTAACCTCAGTCCCTCTG
The DNA here is from genome assembly GCF_049354715.1 of Callithrix jacchus. Classification (NCBI taxonomy): domain Eukaryota; kingdom Metazoa; phylum Chordata; class Mammalia; order Primates; family Cebidae; genus Callithrix; species Callithrix jacchus. The sequence continues at coordinate 68,124,938 of NC_133509.1, read as the reverse complement.
CGCTGAGAGTGAGATTTCAACAAAAAGCACAGGATCGCTCTCCTCACCAAGGCAAGCATTTTAAAATGTTCAGCTCTATCCCAGCAGCAACCCAACTGCTTGCTTTCTGTGAAGTCAGAAAGAAGAGGGAAAGTATAATTTCAGAGTCTGACAGCTGCTGAGCCAGGCACTGCTCTGGATTTGTGTGATCTCACCTTCTCCCCTTCCCCTCCCACCTTGGCACTTCCATAGAGCAATACAGGGTGTTCTCAGGCTCCTGACTTCAGCAAGTGGCCAAAGGTAAACACAAATTCATTCACCAATAAAGAAAACGTCAAGAACATCTTCAGAACAGAGCAAGTAGTATAACTCTGTTCCGTAAGTTCATACAAAGCACGTCACATCTTATTATGTGAGGGCTTGGTGGCCTCCGCAAAATGCATCGACTCTAGCTCAACTCCCAACAGACCAGTTGTCCAGCTTACGAAGTCAGGACTACACTGGCCCCAGAGTTGGCAGGCTTAAGAAAAGTGTCAAGGAGTAAATAAGCCATGGAAAATAGCTAATATCTTCATCCCAGGAGGTTGAGTTAAGGGATGGGAAACACTGGCAAAAAGAGCAGTGGAAAAATTGACACCAGCTATGCTTGCACTATGGCTGCCTTGTGAAGGGCAAATGGGCTTTCTATTTCTCAGGAACTGGTGCTCCTGAGAGCAACACTCTCTTTAAAAGTGCAAGAAAGACGGTAACATTTCTGCCTCGGGTAATTTTCTTTTAAAGACGATAATCTAGTAAATCAAACCAGGTTGATATGTAGGGCAGACACTGACTGACTCTCTGGAAAGGAATGTACAGCTATGGGGATTCTTAGCCTGCCTTCTTAATTCTCATTTAGTTTGTTCAAGATCTAAATATGCACTAGCTCCCCATCTAATAAACAAGCTGATTCATGCTACTTTTTAAGCATTACTCAAATTATTAAAGCAAAAGGGCACATGAAATGGAAAGATCTGTAACAAACTGATAACTCAGGACTACAGTGGAAATATAATCTCTTTCTGCTCGTATTTCTGGTCATGGTACTCCTATTTTCTGAGTCAGTCACCAGGATTGACACACTGAAGTGACCTTCAAGTTCTCCTTCTCTTTTGCTCTTTTTTGTTGATATGGAATCACCACCCAAGGCCTCGCTTACCCCTTCTTCATCCCTTTCCAAGCCCACTGCCCTTGCTGCAGTTCTGCCCTTCCACCTCTACAGTCACTACTGTCACAGCTCCTTGATCTTCCTGCCTCTCATCTTGCTTCTGTAATCCGTCCTCTGCACTGCAGCCAAATTGAACTTAGTATTACTTAGTTTATGCCTTTCCCGGCCTTGAAAACATGCAGTGATTTCCTGTTGCCTACCAGGTAAAGTTTCAACTCCTTAGCTAATACTGACCATTCTCTCAAGTCAGTTTCAGAGATACACTGCCTACTGCCCCACTCAAACCTGACCCTTGGGCCATGGTGGATTATTTATTGTCCTATGTGCTACCCTTTGCCATCTTTGTACCCATTTCACCTCATGCTCTTGTCACCTAGAATGGCCTCTTTTTCAGCTCTACTTAGAGAATTCCTGCCTGTTTTTCAAGGCCCCATCACAGTGCACCCTCTTCTATGAATTTATCTTTACACACCCATCTCTCTCAACTTTCATGGCTCATTTTTCCTACAATTCTTACATTGCTTCTTATATGCTCCTCTGCACTCTAATAATTTTTGACATAGTGCTAAGTAGTAAATTCTTCAGGAATTTGGGTGAAGAAATATTCACATGTATAACTTTCGACTAAACAGATATTTTGAGTATGTTTTGACTAATTAAATTTGAAAAAGTTTCAATTATTTTAAATAACCTAGGTTCAAAAAACCTCTGTTCCTTAAAATTTGGGGTTTGGAGGCTGAAGAACTAGATAATGGCTTGAGTCCTTTATTTCTAGTTCTGACCTTCAAATAGTCAACAAATTGATAATTGCTTTAAACTGCTGTGGTGTATGACCCCAGCACTGTTGAAGCTGCTTATGCTGGCTAAGAATACAGGTTTTGAATGAGGCTGATTTCCCATTTAAAATACCAGTGTGGTTGCAAGGCACACAGTGACTGGACCCCTCATCCTGCCATCCTCACCTCTCCAGGGCTATGTTCTTTCTTCTCCCCCATGTTACCACTAGGCATCAAGAAATTTAGGGCAGTACTGAGGATCCTCATCTCTCTCCACCAATATTCTATACAAATATGGTTCTCAAATTCTTAATAGGTTCAAAATTTTCTGCAGAAAGTTCTGGGTAGCTTTGCCATGCCTCTTTTGCAATTAATTACTTCTACAACAATTTTGGGGCATCTATGAGATATCAAGAACTATAACCCAATAAGCACCGTAACTTAGAGATGCTTAATCACTACCCTTCAATCAAATCATGAACAGTTTCCACTGGTTGAAGAATCTCCCAATAACATGCAAGAAATGACTATAAAACATTTTTTACCTAGGTCTGTATTCAGTGATAAGTCTCTATTTATAAACTTTGGTTCTACCAGCTTTTTTAAAAAAACAGCTTTGCATAATTCAGTTTTGTGATGGACCCCATGAAGGCTTCACAAGTCATGAGACAAAGCCTGCTAGGTGATGACTGTTATGGGGGACATGGTGAGTTTCCAGCCTAAAGGAATTTGGAATCTGACAAATAGAGGTACAACATGTAATTACCCCTTAAGAGGAGAAGAAGGAAAATGCCAACGCGAAAATACAAACAAAGCAGTACTGAACTTTCTAAGAGAGACCTGTGAGCCTTGAGGTCAGCAAAGAATCCTAAAGTAGATACATTTAATCGGAAGTTGTAGATTGGATAGATTTTGACGAAGAGGTGAATTGAGAGTTCTGCCCTGGGGATTTAGAAAAGGCTTCATGGAAGAGGGTGTGAAGAATGAGCACTGTGGCCTGATGGAGAAAGGGGAGAAGGCTGGTCCAGGTAGACTCTTGGCCAGGGGAAGCCACTGGGACAGGAAAATTCCCCTGAACAGCGAAGGATGAGGCCAGAACACTACCTGTGCAGGAGATGGAGCACCAGGAGACCATGCTGAAATAGGAGCAGAATGTGGCACCAGCAAAGAAAAGAGAGGAGAAGCCTCCAGCTGTGGTTAGGAGGCAGTGAACTGTCCAGTGTGAGAAGGGCACAGAGAACACATGATGGAAATCTCGGAATATGAGGCTGGAAGAGTCAATTGGGAGAGGGGAAGGGAAACTGAACAGACTCCTTTCTTAGGACCTCAACCTTCTCAGCAATACAGGAAGGAGAAGGCTCACCTTTTGATCTCAGCACAGTCTTGCTCACAAGTAGTACTCAAGGAACCTGTTTCCTCTGGAGTCAGATCCAGTTCCAGAGATTCTAAATGGCCTCAGGGTATCTCTTCTTCTGAAAGGCAGGATTTGTAGGGCCAGGGGCAGGTACCCTACAGTTGGCCCATTTGATGAACTGTGTGAGTTTGGGCTACCTAAATCTCTCTTTTATATTATACACATTTGAATCCCTGCTGATCTGAACATAGTAATCACTCACTGAAATGTATGTTGAATTAAATTTTCAGTTACCCTACATTACTGCCTGATCTCTATCAAGAATTATAAAACATGAAACAGATAAAAATAGCAAGCTCTAAGAAACCTGCTTTTTTTTTTCTTTTTTAGTTGGTTGGAATTTTTCTACCCCTTCTATGCATTTAAAAGGAAAAGGAAAGGAATAAAATAGTTAAGAAGCCCTGAAACATTCTCTAGTGATTCTACTTTATTAAAAATTATGAGAGAAAGAAGCCTCCGATTTCTCATCCTAGGATACACATGTTTCATGGGAAAAACAGAATTTAGAAGTCTCCAAATCACCTATTTATGGGAGGGAGGTTATCTGATCTTAGCAGATATATGTTCTAACTTTTAGTTGCTTCTCCACAAATGTAAAGCTTGTTCCTTACAATTAAGAACATCTTTAAAATACCACACTTTAGAAGTCCCCCAGCACCCCTAACTCTTTGTATACAAGAGGCATACAAAGATCTCTAAAAACAAGTATATACAGCATTTGTTTTTTCAGCAATAATATTTTTTAAAGCCAGATGAACTAAAATCCTTCCAAGGGAGAATCTGATTAATTTTAAAAAGTGACAAATGCTTTGTAACTTTGCCACAGAACATCTGCTTGGAAGTCGATGTGACTGGAGAGGTGAACAGTGTCTGTGCCTGTGGAGGGTGAAAAGACAACAGGTTTCAGGGCGTGGGGAAGCAGAATGTGGGCGGTGATAAAGAAGGGGCTCAGCTGGAAGTGTTGAAACACTTTGAGCACAAATGTGAATGGAAAGAAAGAGATCAGCTGAACAGTGGGGCATCACTGTTCTCCAGATTCAACAAGAGCTGTTTTTTCCCTCTTTTCATTCTCCCCGGCAGGGGCCCTCTGACCAATTTCTACTGTTTCTCCCTGCCAGCCTCCTAGATTTCCAGAGCTAACAGACCCCTCAGAAGAGGGGAGCAGCACACTAGTGCACAGCGGCTATGGCTGCAGGTACCCCAAGGCCCCACTGTCACCTGGGGCAGGTCCCAGCAGCCCAGCCTGGAGGCCTCTGGCCACTCAGCATCTGCAGGACCAGGCTGCCCAGTTTCCTGTCTCTGCCAGAGTGACCAAATTCATTGAAGTATTCACTAGTTCAAATTTAATCTTTTAAAAGTATGATTCATTTATTTTTAATTGATTTCCTCTCTCTTAAACCTTTTAAAAATAGATATTAAGGTAAATGATGAGTTAAATACATTTTCACAAAAAAGTAAAATAATCATCTTGTTTATCATTTTAAAACAGCAATATAATGTGGCCAATTTTACTTGAACACAAAAACATTGATGATGAAGCAATTTTTACAGGCAAAAAATAAGGCTTCTTCATCTTGAACAGAGAAATTTATTTTCACAGACAACTACTTCGACTTCACATGAATAACTGGAAATATGTATTCAAGGAAAATGAGTTATGTTGGGAGTGACTAACTGGTATCTCCTTGAGACAGTAGTGTTAGAGTTAGCTTTCCTGAGGTCTTATAAGCTCTGGAAGGAAGACACCCCTTTCATTTTATATTTAGCTCCCTCAGTCTGAGATTACCCCTAACTGCCCCTCCTAAGTAGGCATCTCATCTCACCTCTTCCTCTGTGTTTTCTCTCCTTGTGACACATCCAAGATTCAGGTGTTGTCAGATGTGTTTAATGACAACAAATAAAAGCAAAACTCACAACCATAGAATGGTCTGTTTGGCTCATAGTGTTCCTAATAGCAAATCACAACCACCCTACTTCTAATAGCACTGCTCTATCCTGCCATTGGGAGTTTGCAAAAGCTGTTAAGACGTGGTATTTCATAACGATTTGATTTTTTTACAACAATCCTGATGTTGTGTGGCAGCCATTGCTCTGTATTCTTAGGGAGGTCTATTGGCTTCTTTTGACTATTAGGATGCCACTTACTCAAATATATTAACGATGTAGGAAGGAGAGAGTCCGGTGTATGAAGATGGCACAATGTAGCACTTAACAGACTGAGCCTCAGGAGACATGCATGCTTTCCCATGCAAAACATTTCTTGTATCCATCTCACTCTGAGTTTCAGGAGCACAATGGATGAAGAGAAAAATAGTAATAGTCAGCTGGAAGAAAATTATAAGCTGCTTCCATGTTCTTTTACCTTAAATTCTTGGGCAAAGTTTTTAGAACAACCCTGATCCAAACTGCTCATTAAAATTCAGTATTGTTCCCAACCTCTCCTAGTTCCTTGCTAATTTATGATCCAATATTTGGAGAAAATGTTATTCAGCTTCAGAGTCACTAACCCTAGTGATCAAATGAAGTTAAGTTTGATACCGGGATTAGGGTAGAAACAAACCGAGATTTGGAAAGCTACTGACACAGGAAACACAATTTCTCTGAAGCTACATTGCTATTTTGATCCTTATTTTATGGATCACATGTCATCAACATGAATAACCAAGAGTTTCATTTTAAACATTTTTAAAAATACTGGTGAGAGAACTGTAAATTACTGAAAGAATCATAAAGATAGTTTTGTTTTTTGTCATACAGGAGCATTTCTAACTGTAAGTCTTGGTGAAAAAGGAAAACCCTTTTCACAAAATTATGAAAAAAAGGAGAAGAAAAACTTTATTTTGTAAGCTTGTGCAGGGTAGTTTGCCAGTGAAACACTGCACAATGGGGAGGTGATAGAGAGGAATATTATGAAAATCATCTTCCAGGCCAGGCAAATGAAATTGTCTCCTGACTGTATACTCAAAAGAAAGGCATAGTTGACTTTCTGCCCAGACATATGCTATTCTAGGAAGACAAACCTTGGAATTGGCAGATAAAAGTAGTTTAAGATACATTTTTCCTTTTTATTAATAAACTTATATTCTTTAAACTCATTTCTTCCTCTTTTGGGTTCCCAGGCTTATTTCAAACACTGGTCTAGGAGGAACCACTATGACCTGTCACTAAAATAAGAAATGTAAAGCAAGTGGCTGTCACTAAGTTAGTGGTAGTCAGAAAATGATTGAAAAGATTAGACAACAGCCCTCCTATTGAACTGAGATCTCTATTAACTTTCTCTTTAGGTAACACTGCATTTGGTTAAAATAATAAAGACTTAAATAAACAAATGAACAATTTAAATCCCCAGCTTTGAACAATGTCCCCTACACCCAGAATTAGGACATCTGGGGGATGATGCTTGCGAGCTCCTGATTGGGTCAGACAGAGTCAGAGACTTGGTGCTGCAGAATGGGAGGAACAGTGTGTAATGAGGCATCAGTGCCCAGTGAAGAAAGGGGAAAGATGAAAAAGAATAAGAATTAGCCCCTGGTGCTGTGGAACACAGGAGACCCACAAAGGCTAATTTCAAATGGCTGGAGCTCTTACATCTTAGGGATGAACTTGCTTCTTGATGCACATATAACTCCCATTAATGTTAATGTTGCCAAGCCCACCGAGAAGAGAATATAGCCCCTTAGTTTGCTTTCATCAGTTCACTTCCTTTTTTTTTTAAAGTGGGGAAAAAATCTGGTTACCTTTATGAATTAAGACAGGAACCTATGATAATGTACAAATACATTTGGGTTGAAAAGGAAAAAGGGAATAACCCATGAGCCACAAAATCTTATCCAAAGTCCATAGAGGAGACAGCAGCTCATGAAAAGCAGCAGCAGGCATCCTTCAAGTCTATCCAATGGCCTCTCATAATGATGAATTCAGAACACCAACAACATTTTTGTATTTGGTGCCATTCATGCAATACCCCCTCCACAAAAACATTCATGCCTGAAAAGTGTTAACTGTCTGTCTGGTAAATGTGGTCAATATCGTTAGCATTTTTCCGAAAGAGGAAAATTGGAAAAGAAAAAGCACAACTTCTTTTTCTTTAAATGATCACAATAATTTAACGAGAGAATTGGAGGATTAGCTTCTAGGCAGGGAAGGTTCAGTGCTGAAATGAAACGAACAGATGTAAACTTGCAGCAAGTGGATGCAACAAAGATAAACAACATTAAAAAATATATTCCCACTGTAGTCTCAGAAGAGACTAGATTAATTCAGGGTAGACCCTGTAGGATGCTGTGGGTGTGAACCTTAAGAACTTTTTCTTTAGTTTCACATGCACTGGATATCTGGGTGATTCCAGTTGGCGTATTTGTGACTGGATGACTTGAGTATAGCATGCCCTGGAAATGACCAATGGGAAGGAACATTTATAGCAGAATCATTATCCTTTCAATAGGCTTCTAAGCTTAATTCTCAATGCGTGGTCTCACTAAGGCTAATGGATGCTAGGCTTAATAACTGGGTGATGAAATAATCTGTCCAACAAATCCCCACGGCATGAGTTTACCCACGTAACAAACCTGCATGTGTACCCCTGAACTTAAAAAAAAAAAACCTACTCTGAACATAGGTGGAAGCTGGGCCCCACTACACTGGTCTGCAACATGGTCTGTGCTGTAGTTCTGAAAATCAGGAGCACATTTTCCAGTGATAGCTCTCACTCTTCAGCCTGAACTCTTCATTCTAAAGTTCGAAGCTATCCATCTTTTATTCACACTGTTATTTATGATGTAAAAACTAAAAGCAGGAGAGATAAATAACAACGTTTGAGCATATATTGTCTGCACTTCAGAAACTTGTTCTCACATCTGCATACTCTATAAAACTGTGATCTTATCTCAGTTTTTCAATATTTAAATAGATCTTGCCTAATATTAAAATAAAAATAAATATATGCACAAACATATTGCTTTTATAAAATAATGCAACAATCTGCCTAAATGAAAGAGACAAGAAAGTAATGTAAGACTACATAGTAGGGTACAGTCAAATGTCCATTATGTAAAGTGAACCTAATAGGTTTTCTAAAGAATGTTCAAAATAGCTTATTCTATGTCATTGGGAATGCTATCTAAAATGTTCAATTTTTCTAAATGTACTGAGATTCTTCTAAGTCATCAGTGAGTTAACCGTTAAATGTTCTGCTATGGTTTGGCTGTGTCCCCACCCAAATCTCATCATCCCCATGTGTGGTAGGAGGGACCCAGTGGGAGGTAACTGAATCACGGGTAGCATGAGTGAGTTCTCAAGTGATCTGATGGTTTTATGAGGAGCTTCCCGCTTTGCTGGGCTTTCATTCTTTTCCTTGCTGCTGCCGCATGAAGGATGTGTTTGCTTCCTCTTCCGCGATAATTCTAAGTTTCCTGAGGCCTCCCCAGCCATGCTGAACTGTGAGTCACACTGAAACTTCTTTCTTTTATAAAATACCAGTCTTAGGTATGTCTCTATTAGCAGCATGAGGATGTTCTCAACAATCTTATTAGAGGTACAATTGACGAAGAATAAGCTGCATATATCATATATTTAAAGTATCCAGCTTGATAGGTTTTGACTTATTTATGCACCTATGAAGCCTCCATACAATCACAATGAACAAAACTTCTCCCCCAACATTTCCTCATGCCCTTTTCTAAGACTGCATCTCTCTCTTGATTACCCACTGCCAACCTCAGGCAACTACTGATCTATTTTCTGTCACTACACATTTACTTGCATTTCCTAGAATTGTATATATATATATATATATATATATATGGAATCACTTTTTTTTTGTTTTGGGTTAGTTCATCGTGAATAATTGTTTTGAGATTCATTTATGTTGTAATGTGTATAACAAGTTTATTCCTTTCTATTGCTGAATAGTAGAACCTATTTTATGGATATACTACATTGACGTAGTGATGGACATTTGGAATGTTTCCACTTTTTGAGTATTACAAACAGAGCTACTGTGAACATTCATTTACAAATCTTTGCATAGACACATGCTTTCATTTCCCTTAAATACGTACGGGTGGAACAGCTGGGTAACATAGTATGTATATGCTTAATTTTTAAGGAAATTGCTCAACTATTTTTCTCATTGAAAATGTATGAGTATTCTAGTTCCGCCATATCCTGGGCAACACCGAGCCATTCTAACAGGTACAAACATGTCCTTTCCATGGCAGTAGCAAGGGAAAGAATGAAAGCCCAGCAAAGGGGGAAGCCCCTCATAAAACCATCAGACCACTTGAGAACTCACTATCACAAGTTCTCATAGCCAGCCATTCTAACAGGTATCACTGCAGTTTTAATTAATTTGTATTTTCCTAATGACTAATGATATTGAGTATCTTTTATGTGCTTTATTGCTTACTGTGTATCTTTGTTGGTGAAATGGTTATTCAAATATTTTGTCCATTAAAATTTTTTATTACTGAGTTTTGAGAGTTCTTTATATATTAAGGATAAAGTCTTTTGTCAGATATATGATTTACAAATGTTTCCTTCCAGTCCGTGGCTTGCCTTTTCACTTACAGACTGTTGAAGAGTAGAAGTTTTAAACTTCAATGTGGTCCAAGTCATCACTTCTTTCTTTTAAGAATAATGCTTTTGGCATCATAATTAAGACATCTTTCTCTAACTTAAGGTCACAAAAGTTTTCCCATGTTTTCTTCTAGAAGCTTTCGAGTTTTAGAGTTTTAGGTTTTACAATTAGGTCTATGATCCTCTTTGAGTTAACTCCTTTTATATGTTGAGTGGTACGGATCAAAGGGTTTTTTCTGCATATGAATGAATATCCCATCGTTCCAGCATGACTTGTTGAAAAGACTACTTTTATTCTCCACTGAAATATCTTTGCATCTTTGTTGAAAGTCAGTTGCCTATAAATGGGTGGGTCTGCTCTTTTCATATACTTGTCTAATATTATGCCAGTAGCACACTGTCTTGATTACTATGGATTTACAATAATTCTTGAAATCAGATAGTTTCAGTCCTCAAACTTTGTTTTTCCATTTCTAAATTGTTTTGGCTGTGCCAGGTACTTGCGTGTCCCTGTGAATTTTAGAATCAGTTTGTCATTTTGTATACAAAAGTCTACTGGAATTTTGATTGGAATTGTATTGAATCTATAGACCAATGTAGGGAGACATAATATCTTTATATTACTGAGTCTTCTGACCAACAAAAATGGTATATATCTCTCCATTTATTTAGGCCTTCAACAATGTTCTATAGTTTTTAATGTACATGTCTTTCATGTATTTTGTCAGATTTGTCCATAAGTGCTGAAGTACTTAAGAATGCTGGCTTATTATTTTCAACTTGTGATTGGTACGTATGTAAAAATATAGAAATACACTTGATTTTTGTATATTGATCTTGTATCCTGCAACCTTGCTAAATTCACTTATTAGTTCTAGTAGTCTTTTGTGGATTCAGTTAGATTATCTATGTAGATGATGATCATATTTTAAGTGAATAAAAAGTTTTGGTTTTTTTTTTTTTTTAATTTGGATATCTTTTATTTTTTTCTCCTTGATTAATTGCACTGGCTAGAAGTTCTAGGCAATGTTTAATTAAAGTGGTGAGAGCAAACATTCCTCTCTCTCTCTTTTTTTTTTCATATTGATGGGGCGAGGGCATTCCGTTTTTCACCACTGACTATGATGTTAGTTTCAGGGTTTTTTGTCAATGCCCTTTATCAAACTGAGGAAGTTCTATTTTATTCCTTCTTAGCTGAAAATTTTTATTGCACTTATCAAAGAACAAGATTTTTTTGTATTTCATTGGTTTTCTCTATTGGTTTCTGTTTCATTGATTTCTACTTTGATCTTAATTATTTCTACTCATCTCATTTTGGATTTAATTTCTTGTTTCTTTTCTAGCTTCTTAAGATAGAAGCTGATGTCACTGATTTGAGATATTTCTTGGTTTCTAACATAGGCATTTAGTGCTATAAATTTCCTTCTAACTACTTCTTCAGTGATATACTGCAAATTCTGATACGTTTTACTTTCATTTTTATTTCATTAATAATACATTTTAATTTCCCTTTTTATATCTGTGAGTCCTGAGTAATTTTGGATTGTGTTATTTAGTTCACAAATATTTAAAGCTTTTATAGAATGATTTTCTGTTATGATTTCTAGCTTAACTCCTCTGTAGTCAGAGAACATACTTTGTATGACTTAAACTTCTTAAAATTCATCAAGACATGTTTTATGGCTCAGTATAAGGTGTACTTTGGTAAATGTTTTATGTGCACTTGAGAATGTATACTCTTCTGTTATTAGGTAGAGTTTTTTTTGTTTTGTTTTTAATAAATGTTAAGTTGGTAGATGATAGTATTATTTAAAGATTCTATATCTTTGCTGACTTTTCGTCTATGAGAAAGGGGTATCAGGATATCAAACTATAATTGTGAATCTTTTTATTCCTCCTTGCATTTGTAGCAGTACTGCTTTATAGTCGTGTGTCCTTTTATGAAAAAAATCCTTTTCATTATGAAATTAACTTCTTTATCCATAGATATATTCTTTGGTCTGAAATCTTTGTTTCATATTAACATAGCTACTCTTTCTTTTTATTAGTGTTAACATGGTATAGCTTTTTTCATTTATTTACTTTAAACCTATTTTGTCTTTATATTAAACTTGAAGTATGTCTTATGGGCCGCATATAGTTGGGTCTTGCCTTTCTTATATAATCTGACAATCTCTGCTTTTTAAATTGACTTTCAATTTAGGTTACTTATAATTAATAGAATTATTTATACAATCAGGTTTAAATCTATCATCTTGCCATTTATTTCTATTTGCTAATTCTCTTTTTCTGCCTTCTTTCAGATTAACTGAGCGTTTTTCAGTGACACTATTTTAGCTCCTTTGTTGCTTTATTAGCTATAACTTTTGTTATTTTGTAGTTGTAGTTGTTTTAGGGGTTATATTATAAATCTTTGGTTCTTGCTGCTCTTTCTCTTTATTACTGATTTTGAGCAACTTAATGTGTAGTTTTCTTCCTGTTTTTGTGGTTGGGGCTGACTGAGCTTCTTGAATTTATAGGTTTATAGTTCTCACCCAATTTGGAAAAATTTTCTGTCTTTATTTGCTCAAATATTTTTTCCATTCTCCGATCTCCTTTAGGTACATACATGGATATTAGGCTACTTGGAAGTTGTCCCTCAGCTCACTGATGATCTATTCAGTTTTTAAGTTGACTTTTCCCTCTGTATTTCATTTTGCATAGTTTCTACTGGTATGTTTTTAGATTACTAATATCTTCTTCTGCAATATGTAATCCTATCCACATTGCAGTTTTTGTCTGTAGAAGTTAGGCTTTGGGTCTCTTTCATATGTTTCATGTCTCTATTTAACTTTTTGAACATGTGGAATATAGTAATAACAAATTTGACTTCCCTATCTCCTAAATCTAATATGTCACTTCTTAGTAAGTTTTGAGTAATTGACTTATCTCTTCATTGCAGCCTACATATTCCTGTTCCTTTCCACAGCTGGTACTTTTGATTGAAAGCAGCCTTGTGAACTTTACACTGTTGGGTCATGAGTATTCCTCTGTTCCTCAGATATTACTGAGATTTGTTGTGGGATGCAGTTAATTTACCTGGAGACATTTCGATCCTTTAGGTCCTGCCTTTCAGATTATTTAGGTGGGACTGGAACAGTGCTCAGACTAGGGCTAATTATTCCCTGCTGCTGAATCAAGACCTGTTGAATAAGTGGTATCTGTTATCTACCATCAAGGTGAGTCTGAATACTTTTGTCCACTGTAACTTAGTATTTATCTGAGTCACCAAACAAAACAAAACAAAAACAAACCACCACCACCAACAGCAAACCCATAATGCCATTAAGCATTGGATGGAAAAAAGCTTTACTCACATATAGAAGAGGCAGAACAAGGTCAGCTTCAACAGTGGGTGTTGGTTCTTCGGCTGCAGCACAAGAGGAGAGTGTGTGTAGGAAGACTGCTGCGAGAGACCCACCGGCCATGAGGGACTGAGTAAAGCATCGTTCCTAGTGCTTCAGTGTGCTGTGGTTTCCTTTGCAACTCCAATAGCAAGATGCAGTGCACAGAAGTGCTCAGACTTCTACTCCTGATAGCAGGGAACAGACACCACTTGCTTGACAAGACCCTTCTGTATACCGTACCCAATGCTCTGTGAATCGTAATGGTTTCCAGTCTGGCTAATGGAAACAGGCCCTGTTTCCAGGCCCATTTGAGTGCTAGGCACTACACCTTTCATCCTTTCAGATGGCTCTTCCCCCAGCCTTGTCTGCTTTTTTCACATTCATGCACTGATTAGTGCTCGGCTGAATACTTAGAGGCAACCCTCTAAATTTCTAGAAGTCTCACTCTGTGGAGTGCTCATCTCTGCCCCTTGAATTCTAACTAATCCAGATCTCCCCACATCCTCAGTTCTGTCTCCTCTACTGAGGGAGTCCTGCAGGGTCTGTCAGTCATCTGCTCCCTGTGAGCTCCCTGTGAAAAAGTGTAGGACTCACTTTGGTCTCCTGTCTTTCTGGGATCACGGTCCTTCATTGCCTGATGTCTAGTAGCTTAGAAATAAGTTTTTAAATACATTCCATCTCTTTTCTAATTTTTCAGATAGGAAGGCAAATCCAAACCTGTTACTCTTGGTTAGAGAAAGAAGTCCTCATGCTTACTTTAAATGAGATAGGTTCAAACTTTCATTGAAGAGGGTACTTACTTCTGAAAGACATTGATAATGATGAAAATATGAAGAGTTTTAAAATAAAGTATTAAGTCTAAGTTACTTTGCAGGAATAGTTGTAGTATTTGAGCACACACATTCAGCTAGTCCCAGAGAAGATGCCTTTGGTTGAGTATCTAAGATTATACCTTTATCTGCCTTAAGCCACTTAACCAATGTGATGACTGTCATTAAGAGCTCTGGATGTCTTTAGTTCCTCACTCAAATTTGTGAGATCAAATTAAATGTGATCTCCATCTCCAAGCTGGTTTTCCAGGTTTAAATAAATCTGGGATCACTTATATCCCCTTTGGTTTTAAAGTTGAGGGAAAAAATGGTTTGCCAAAAATACATGATATTTCACTGTGTAAAGCTAAATTCTGAGCCATGGAAATGAACACTGAATCAAGGGCTGTGTTCAGAATTGCATTCATCAAACTAAGGTTGGATTTGCCAACCTGGGGCACTACCCAATTGTCATTTCCAAGAAAATGATGTGAGAAAATACTTTGAAGAGGGAAAATAATTATCCTCCCTCAACAACTTCAAAGGTAGTCCCAGAAAATGAAAATGAATCCATTTCTCCTGACTTCAGGACCATATTATCAACTGTGAACTTGTTTCACGACATAAATTCAGAGTGGATAGTCAGTTTCTTTGAACCAAATCTGCACGGTAAGGAAAGAAGACATTCACTTCTCTCTCTGGGTGCCAGCCAATGGGATCAGGAGAAGTGCTGGGTGGGGTAGAAGCACCTATGTTTCTGTTCTTCCACTGCTCCACTGTTAGAACCTTTTGAAAAAAAAGTTAGTGCTTACCCCAGAATGCAGCACTCACGGCCTCACCTCTCCTGTCCTTCAAGGTCCGGTTAAAGCAAACCACTGTCCATGAAGCCTTCCCAGACAGGTCAGCCTTCACTGCTCTTTTCCTACCCTGTTTCAGAGTTTAGATGATCTAACTCTAAAGAGTATCTTTGGTGTTTAGTCTTATGCTGTTTGGAATTGTTCTTTAATTGTTTCTGTGCTTATACTGTCTTATTAATGGACTTGTCAGTTACTTTAAGGGCAGAGAGTATGAATCATTTTTCTTTATATCTCTTGTTGTGTTTGATAAGGCAGTCACCACTTCCTGTATTATCGTTAGCCAGCAATTATTTCATATCTGTGGGCCAGCCAATTAAAATATTTTTAGTCCAGTTTTTTAATCTGTACAATTTGGGGGTCAGATCACCTGCCCTACATGGTTCTTTGTTATCCAGAAATTTACACTGCTATTTATTCTATATACAGTTCTATTCATTCAGTTTACATTTGTTGATCCCAACTCTGTGCCAAACATAGGGAGCTCTTAATTTATCAGGAGAAAACTGGTTAAGGAGCTGAAAAATATGGATCTACAGAAGTCCAGCACAGGTGGAGAAAAATGCATAAAGGGAAATTTAATCAGATTCTAAGCAGACTCACAGACTCCACTGGCAATTTGACCCAAGTAATTACCTTGGGGGAGTGGAGTTTGATTGGTTATTTAACAAGGATGGTCATAAAGTCAGCTGATGGCACTAGTCAAACACTTTTCGACGACTTAATATTTAGATATTCTGTGGATAATATGACTGTCCACTGAAGAAATGTTCACATGAAAATATTCAGAGTGGAGCTTTTAATCACACAAAAGGGAACAAAATACCTGGATTTATTCTGTGCAAAAATCCAGGAGGAGTATTACAGTTTTTGGAAGAAGTCTAGTGCCTGGTCTGGATGTCATAGGGGCACAAGACCTTACAAAGTAATGGATCTTATTATTTAACCTTTCTAAAACTTACAAGTATCCCGATATTCTACACTGCTACAATGTCAGCAACACATTTCTCATGGACTCCTGAATTAGATTTTTTAGTAACCACCACTTGTTTTAATGGCTAGCAAAGGGCCTTCTTATGTGGTTCCTGTCCTTTCTGAGTTCCAATATTAACTAATTAACCTCCCCTACAAAAGTCAGCAGTTAGCCCCCTGAAGGAGCTTCCCAAATCTAAGTCAAGATCTCCTGAATGAGCTCCATGAAGCTTCCTCTCCTCAGAGTTCTCTCCAGAATTAAATGCTTATTGACTTCACGCTAATATCCATTTAGTAATCTGCCGTTTTTGTTTGTTTTAATATAGCACTCAGTTTTACAGTAGAAGGGAATTATGCAGTTTAGAAGTATGAATATTAAAAAAGGATTTAATTAAATCTGTTGCCTGAAACCTCTGTCTAAAGCTATAATGACAAATTTAGTCCATATTTATTATGGTGCACAGGGGACCTTAACCAGATCATTAGTTTATATGCCTTACTCAGTAGAGAAGTTCTAAAACTTTACATTTTGCATATTATTACATTATTCATTTTTCCAACTAGGCATAAAATACGACTTCCCATGAGTACAATACCTAATTCTTCAAAATATACAAAGATAGCAATAAAATGATTAAATTACAACTCTTACATCTGTTCTTCTTGTCTGATTATAAATTAAAATGTTTCAAAACAGGAGAAAACAATTCAGGTAACAAATGGATTTAAACTGTTCAACTTTTTATAGGTTGGGGAGCAAATAAATAAAGACACATAAACATAACAGACAGGTACACGGACATGCAAAAATATGGAAATCTGCCCACTTAAGAGCGGGTTGATTCTTACTTCTTGTAGCTTCTAGTGCCTGGTGAAAACAAACAAACAAACAAACAAAACCACGTGCCTAATAAGAGACTGCAGTAAGTTAAATGCACTCTCTTCTATTGGTGACATAAAGTTTGAACTAGCCAATGGATGTGCCAAAGTCTGAGAAATAACTGAATGAAATTGCAGTGTATATAAAATCGCCTTTATTTTAAAGCCAAACTATAAAATGTTATGTCTGCCAGGAGGAAAATATTTAATGCCATTCTCATCCATTAGCTATCACTGCAAAATGCTGCCTTGTGTTTTCTTTAACAGTCACACATTAACTCACGGTTAATTTAATGATGGAAATAGGCATAGGCAAAAGACGCCCTGAAAGCATTTTTTATGTAATCTGTGAAGTCATCACCCATTTAAGAAATGCAGCCATCAGCCACAAAACACAACCCAAACCTATGTAGCTTTCAATTTGAAGTTAGCATACAATAAAGTCATAGCACCAAAAATGCATAGTTTTTAAAATAAGTTGTAGCCTAACATTTGCAAGTTTGTAATTTTGGAATTCATTCTTATAGAGATCAATTTGGGTAGGACCACCTTGTATTCACAGCATTTTTTTCAATACTTACTGCTTGGATTGAGAGCGTTTACCTTGAGTGTAAAGCACTAGGTTTTGGACACGTGATCAGATGAAAATAGCATGGTGACTTACTAAAACTGTTCATATATATACACATCATCATCATTATGTGAAACCAAAAATATCAGGTACAAAGCCAAAGAAACCAAGACATACTTAGTAGGCTGAAGACTCCAAATTTTGAAGAGCATGGTTGGAAGACCAGGATGGAAAGCTCTGGGCAGGATGGAAAAACTGGAATGTTGCCATTAGTTCTTCTTTGGAAAAGTAAACTAGGATTAGGAAATGGGTCAGAATAAAGGAGATCCCAATCCAGAAGAGTATGTTAGCCTCACAGGAAGACTCCTGGGAGAGAAGGGAGAATGTGCCTCCTACAGAGCTCAATAGCAGTAACTCACTTTTCAAGAGAAAGGACTTCCTGTCCACTCAGGAAATCACATCATTTGAGTGAAACTGACCTCTAGATTGTCTTAAATTGAGTTTGTTTTAATCTCCAGAGACTGCAACAGAATTAAGAGAAACTTATCAGCTCTGCAGGAAGCATGGGTGTACTTTTTAAAATGAAGAGCTGTATGACTCGTGGCTGGAAGACTTGCACCCCTGTGCCTAGACACAGCCTTCTGACTCTCAAGCAACTGCTGTCATTCTGGAATGGAATTAATGAGATAAGGCTTTGCTCATTTTATGACTATTTTTCCACAGGTATATGTAAGAAGAAAATCGACATGGTAATCTGGAACTAAAACAGTTTCTGAATCAACTGACTTTTCTTCAAATTGAGATGCCGTGAAACATTTTTAGTTTTCTTCTCTCATGAATGGATGTATTTACTTTAGATGAAAATTACTCTTTATGTTCCTATGACATATGTCTTCCAGAGAACTTTTATGGTGATATCACAAAGAGCTTTTTTCCTCTTTTTTTTTTTTTAAAATAACTGCTTCAACTGCAAACTGAAATACATGAAATGAGCAGCCATACTGGCTTACATGAGTTAAACCTCTCCGAGTTACAGCTGAATATGGGGAAGTTACAGTGCTCTGAAGACTGAGCTCACTGCTATGAAAGCAGCTCATAGGTGATAAATTGCAAAAGACAACTCTACATGCTACTCCTAGGAATGAGTGAAGGGGAAGAGAAAGAGAAAAGCAGAGAGAACTGTTTGGAATAAGTGCAATCTGTCAGCTTTCAAAAGGAAAATACTTTGGTTTGGTTTGATCAAATGGCCTATTTATAAGACTGCTTTTGATTTATATAATAATCTGCAGAAATCCAGTCCCACCCCCCAATCTGTAGGGAAGAGCACACTACCAACGCAACTCTGGCTTCATCACAGGATGTCCCTGGATAAATAAAATCTAGATCTGGCCCCTGTCCACTGCTGTTCTAAATGAGCCCAGCCAGCCTGGCCCATGTTTTTTCATTTCATTTTCTGGAGCCAAATGACTACCATCTGCTGTCACGAAGCTGTCACACAATCAGTAATGGAAGATTTCTAAGGAATATAATGGCTGAAGAATGAATATATGACAATCCAGTTACTATCTAGCAGGCAGAGAACAGCAAGCCATTTGAAAAGAAACAGCAGTGGTGTTCTCCCACTTCTCAGCAAGTGCATTGTAATACAAATCTTTATTTGGACTCAAGATGTTGACAGGTCAATTGAACAGAATAAGTCTAGTTTATGATGCAGTTGTCAGAACTGGTTAAAGCAAGAGTCTGTTTACCGACGTCCTGAGATATTCCAACAATTTTTCTTGCAAACCAGCACCTTGAGGTTAATTACTTTACCAATTTGAGTAAATGGCAAGCCATATTCCCATCTGTCTCCATTAGTTCCTCACTATTTCTCAATTTATGATGACTGGGGTCAAGGCTGTGGTACAAAAGAAGAAGTAATAAAGCATGAATGGAGTAATTTTCTGTTTATACAAATGTGGTAGCCACAGCATAAATAAGGCAAAGACATTTTGAACGTGCATATTCTTAGCTTTGAAACCTCTGGGTGCTAACTATATTTATAGTAAATGTCCCTCTCCTAATTTGTAAGTATAAAACAAATACAAGTGACAAACTGCACTTTCAATATTTATGGGCTGCAAGCTAAACTCTGATATCACAAGCAGCAGGCCTTTGGTTGGTCTCACAGTGGAAGCCAAGTCATAAAGGGATTCCGAAAGCTTATGACAGTTGATTTTGCTTACACTTCCTTGTTTACCAAAAGTAAGCTCTTCGGGAAAGAAAGAAATGTTAGACTTCTACATTGGTACCACGTAAGGTGTCAGTGAATCTTTTACATTTGGGGCCAACATTTATTGCTATCTATATAGGATTCAATGTTGGAGACACTTAAAATCTATTTAGAGGTATAACTAATTAAAATATTTAGGTACCAAGATTTTCTTTTTTCTTTTCCCTCCATAGCTTTTCCATCTTTCTTTTTTCTTTTTTTTTTTTGTTTCTCTCAATCCAATCATTATCAAACCATAAAACAATTTAAATATTTTATGTGTGTATGTTCTAGTCTAAATGGTAAATATGTGATATATTTTAACTTTGAATTTCACACCATATTATTTCAGTATTCAAAACAAATGGTATTTTTTAGAAGCCCTTAATATATAATTTAAGAAGAAATTATAGCCAATTTCTCCAGTTTATAAATGGACAAGGCAGATTGATATGTTTTTACCTAATCTGCTTTTCTCAAACACTGGCAGTTGAAAGAAAAAAAAAAAGAGGCAGAGAAGATAAATTTCTGGCCAGTTGCCACAAATGGTCAAAGTGACCATTAATTAAGTACTACAATAAAATAGATTTTACAGCAAATAGGCATAGGTATATATTTTGCAGTAAAAAATTCAAAACAGAATGGAAGCAAAACCACTGTCCCATGATCACTGTTAAGTTCTAAATTCCAACAGTTTCACTAATCAGGCATACGTCTAGAGAAATTTAGCTTTGAGGAAAAAACTGGAGGCAAATATATATTTTAACAGGCAAATGGCATGGTCTTCTTTCGAACTTCACCTGTGGAATCTAAGTCCCTTCTCTTATGGCTTTCAAGGAGCCCCTGTGTGTCATCTCTTCCCCTATTATAATACTTCTCCTTCCCCACTGACCCTGAAACCCCAGCTACATTTTACATGGGGAATGAAGAGGTCTTCAGATCATTTGGAATGGCTTTCATCTGCTAATAAGATGAAGAATGTGATTAAAATATTTTACAGAGAAGGGGTACTCAGAGAAGAGGTTACATCTAGGCTGAAAAATCTCGCAACTCCCTCCAAAGTGCCAAGAGGCAACTGGTTCTCCTGTGAAGGCGAGGCCCACCTTCAGTATGGTTTTCTCAGGGCTGAGTCCTACAGAGCATCCATGTTTCTTCCTGGGCCAGCAGGAGGCTGGGCAGGCAGAGGTCTGGACCTGGGGTCCCGTGGATCCCAGTAAAACAGGCAATGAGACTAAGTGGAGGGAACCGAGGGGAGGTGTGGAAAGTTGTACACAGGATATTTGCTCATTTCTGGAGAACATAAGGGGAATTAATGTGTGAAAGGATTGTTTTAGGATCAGCTGATCCTGACACCTTTTTAAAAAACAGATTTGCTTGAGTACAGAAGAAATTGAGCTACTCATTCAACCAGAGTATAGTTGGTCCTCCCTATTTGTGGGTTCGGCATCTGTGAATTCAACCAACTACAGATTCAAAACATTTGGGGAAAAAACAATAAAAATAGAAATACCACAAAAAAACAATAATAGCAATTATATTGTATTAGGTATTATAAGTTATCTAGAGATGATTTAAAGTATTTAGGAGGATGTTTGTAGGTAATATGCAAATACTATGCCATTTTATACAGGAAATTTAGTATCTGAAGAGGTCCTGGAATCCCCCTACAACTACTAAGGGATGACTATATTTTCATTTTTTTTTTTTAGCTCTAAGTAGGTGCCAGAAGTATGGCATTCGGAAATAAAAGACAGATTCTTGCCCTTGAAGATACCCTAGTCTAATGGATGAAAGACACATGATAATAAATGGTTATTATGTGGTATGATGTGTGTTGACAGAGGTATGCACAGGATGCTTGTGGCAGGGGCACCCAAGTCACATTGAGAGAACCATGGCATGGGGCCAACCTGCCAGGAAGCATCTCTGTATACAAGTTCACTCACATTGCCTATTATTCTGCAATATCAAGGGACAGATGTCCCTTTTAAGTTGTAAAAACTCCCAGGAAGGGTAAAAGGACTCCTAGTAATTTGCCTTTTCATGTAAATTCATTTCAATATGTTACTTTCTTAGATCTTAGAATATGAATATGTTAGAAGAAACCTTAGCAATCATTTAGTTCAGTTCCCTCATTGTACAGGAAAGGAGGCTGGAGAAGGGGTGAGGACTTGTGAGGATTCCTACTGGTCCTTGCCCATTGCAGGAGAACAGACTCAGGGCTGGCTGGCATCTGCAGTTTCCCTGAAATGTGCACTGGCAGAAGCAAAGCTCTGCATATTCAACTAAAGATCTCTGGGCCTTATGTCTTCCACCCATTGACAGTATTCTCTAGTGCTTTTTCTCTCTTTCCTTTAAAAACATGCTCAGCATTTCCCATGTATCAGGCACTATGATGGGTGCTTTAGGCCTTTAAAAGATGTTAAAATAATAAGTAGAGGCAAAAGAAGTGGGCTTTGGAGCTCAATATCACTGCTCTTTATTAGCTATGAGACTTTGGGCAAAACTTAATTTCTTCAGCTCTGCCATGGAATACCTGTTGGAATAGTTGAGAGGGTTAGAGATGATATGTTATTAATAATATATGTAAAGTATCTAGTATCATGCCTGATACACAGCAAACTCTTCAGAAATGATAGGTGCCGCTATTTAATTTGCTCGCATTGACACATACAGTCTGGTGATATGACCCATCCATGTGCCAAGCCTATTACCATAAATGGGGAATACGAGCAGAAAGTCATACAAGCTTTATCTTCTTCCAGATGTATCCGAAGCACTGTGGGAACTCAGAAGGGTGAGAAACACACTTTCGATAGGTAAGTCTGCAAAATTTTCACAGCGCTGAGTGAGTTACTAAAGAAAACACAGTAATCTGCTGGGAGAAGTAACAAAATGAGATTTGAGGCATAGGTTCTAATATTTGAAAAACATGGAGGTTTGAGAGAGCACAGCCAGTTTGGCCCAACCAGCATCTTTTTGTGTTACTCTCTTGCTAAAAAGAGCCTTAAAGGATTATTACATTTCCGTCAAAACAAGATTTCTTTGCTTCGCATTTAAGACTCCCCAGTCCCCCTGCTTGAATGCATTTCCTGTCTCTATGCAAATTCTCACTTATGTATATTTCATTAATTTACCGTCTCCCAAAATACCTTGTCCATTTCCATCTCTAGAATTTGCTCAGATAGTTGTCCCCTCCAGGATGCCCTTCTGCCAGCCTATCCTAATTTTACTCATTCGTCATAGTCTGGTCAAATCTCACCTCTTCTTTAGCCCACTGTGTTCTTTGCCTCCTCTGAACTCCCAAATCACTGAGTCATCCAACACTCAATCACATATGGCTCTGCTTTGCCTTTTAAATTTTAATGTGTCTGTGTCTTGTTTCTTCAATTAAGTTTTAAGCTTCTCAAGGACAGGGACCACATTTCAAACTTAATTTTCCTTTTATCAACTTTCAAGGGTCTTTTAAATACCTATGTGATTGACTATACATGATTTTCCATGTGATAAAGTCAGCTACTTTCGTTTTAGGGGAAAAATACGTTGCAGGGAGGAAAATGCAGAAGGTAATTTTCCTAGTGGTCCATGATCTGGGCCACTCAGTCTAAGAGCATGCCACTGATGTAATCCATATCAAATGTAGGGGTAATGTGGTGTGTTAATGTCATTTAACATGCTGTCACTTTTCTATATGAAAACTACTATGAGGTCAGCTTCATCTACACCACAGCAATATTGTGAAGATAAAACGAGATACATGGTGCCGGGTAAGAGTGTCTGGGGAGTAAGAGAGTCTCAATGCACATGGTCTCTTTCAATGCGCACATATACTCTGAGCAATGGGGCTACAGATTGTTCTTTCTCTCCTTGTGGATTTTCTTCCTCTTGACAGGCACATATTTCCAAGTCAAAGGGTATGTTACACACGTTCCCTGAAGAAGAAAATGAGGATAATATGCTGATATCAAGAGCTTTGACTATGCTTAGGTAAACTGCAATGATGACAGAAAGGTAAAATTTGGGGGATATACCTAATTAAATGTGGTAGATGGAAAGTTTTCTACACGTGGTTTCTTATAGAAATTCTATAAGAATTCAGCTGTGAGAATCAACTGAGATTAGGCTGGTAAGACACTGAAAGGCCTAAAACACTCCCTGAGGTTGAAGGCACTTTTTTAGGAATTCTGCTTTCCTTTTGCCGACTTTAGGGGTTGGATGGTAGTCAGTGGCCTTAGCAGTGGGGATGCAGAGCTTTTACCACCCCCATACTGCCAGAATCTTGCACTTCCCAAGACAAATGGTCTCTGCTTAACTGAGAACACAGTTTTTCCACTCTAGTCCAACCAATGGGGGACGGATTAGTCTAATTGTTTTTGTGGATCTTCTGCAGGCTAGGCTTGCATGACAAGGAGTCATGATGGACATTGGCAGAGAGTTTTTCTCTTGAGTCACATAAAAGCACACAGCAAAGTAGAGAAGAGTGGGAAAACAGTGAGGAAGTGAGGGTAAACCGGACCTGTAGTCCCATATGGGCAAGGACAGCTGTCAAGGGTTGATAAGTCATCATTAAAACAAAGGGAGAAGTGAAGGAAACTTACTCCTCAGGAAGCTGTGGCTGCACTTAAGAAACAATTGTAGAGAAAATGAAGTCATCATGTTCTTAACAAGCACTTCCCTCCAGATGGTGTGTGGTGGGAAGGCAGAGATCTGCTCAAGATAGGAGATCTGCCCAAGCTTTACCCTTCCTAACAGGGATGGAGGGTCAACAAAAACCTATGGACCATGAAGTCAGAGACCTGCCTGATGTGCACATCACTGTATCTCTGGGGCTAGTACAGTGCCTGGACAATAGTAGACACTTAATAAATGTCTTTGAAATAAATATGAATGAATGAGTGAAAGCAGTGAATAGACAGATGATATTTGTGAGCTTATCCTGAGCCACCTGGATCCAGAGAGCCAGTGTAATTTCCATCTGGCTCACATCAACACATGGGGAACTGATGTGGATAGAGGGTTTTGCTCTTCAGGTCTTACGTAACTAGGATTTCATGTACATAAACTTACAATAAACTCATTAATACTACAAAATATTAACTGGTTCCTGAGTATTCAAAAAATGCAAGTGGCCCTCTTAGATGATCAGAACACATGGGTTTGGTCTGGACTCCTTTATTATCCTTCTCTGAAAGCTTCAAGCAGTCACCCCCACATCTGTGTATTTCACTTACCTTGACAATTAGGAGATCCAAAGCCAGTAGTGCACATGTCAAAAATCCACAGTGTCCAGAATATCTAGCAGTATTACATGTATTTATATAAATACTGAAGTCCACTCAAGACAAAACAAAATGCAGAGCTCTGACTTCAGTGTTTACAAACTAACAGATGGAGGTCTTTATTATTGCTAAATGCCAGGATTAGAAAACTTCTGGTGGCCCAAGACTCTAAAACTTCACTTGGTGACCATCTTTCTCTGCCTTTTGTTTTTTGACATAGCCTGAGGAATTTTCTGTTCATGATTTTCTTTGAACTTATATAAATAATCTACATTTTTTTTCCCAGAGACATCTCTAAAACTGAGGTGAGATGACTTCAGCATATTCATGTTGTCTTTTGAGGTCTGTTGTAAATCTCAGCACATTTGGGTTTTATTGCCAACTTTATGGCCCTCTCATCTTGCTGATAGTTTCCTGAACCACCTCCATCCCAAAGAATTTCTTTTTCTCTAGTGAAAAGTGCTCCTTGCTTCTACACATTCTTCATCTTCATCTCAACAAAACATTTCGTGGCAAAACTTCCTCAACAGAATTAAAGCACTGATTTCTGCAATTAATTCTTGAAACTAAAGGAGGATGTCCTTCCCACCTTGGAAAATGGTACTTCCTAATCGAGTTTTAATAATTAGCATCCACACCATGGTCAAGAGGTCAATGTCCTAAAATTTATCAGAGACACACTTTATATCTTTTTTCAAGTGTGATTAAGAAAAAACAACAAAAAAAACTATAGTAGATGGTGGAAGGAGCAACTAGATGTGGGAGCAGGAACTACAAACTCTTATTAAGCAGTGCTTTACTCAAGGTCACTGGTATGAGCTGAGCACACAAAACGTAATCAAGGCCACTCATCGAACCATGAGTAATTTTAGGCAACTTTCCCAGGTGTATGCTGATGTCACAACAGAACCTCATTCTGCTTGACCAGCATGGAAATCAGCAGTTGGAATAAAGGATTTGAAGGTTGCTGTCTGAAGGGAGGTGCTTTTTGACCATGTTCTGTCTGTACTGGCTTCTTATATTAATTGTTCTTCCTCATTTTCAGAAGCAGTATTCAACTACAAATAGAATTTAATCCCCTCCTTCCTATTTTTCGTGGTCAGGGAGATAGTTCTTGTCTAAGTGACTCTATTAAATAGAAGATGGACAAAAGCCATTAAATTGCATCTACATAAAAAAAACAGAAGTGGAGAAATTTTTCTTTTAGTTATAAGACTGATATTGAGTCTCAAAAAGAAACTGAAAGATATTTCATTATATTCGCTTTTAGATACACATTTTTTGGGAGGATGAGGACAAAAGTAGAATATATTTCTTTACAAGAGATTAGACGTTTGAGAACGGTTCTACCAGTAGTCATTATTGAGACAGCCAGTCTGAATATAGGAAACAAGACAGTGTTCCCTCAGCTACTCTGATTCACATTGTGAACATAATCATAAAAAATCTGATTCTGGGCCAGATGCAGTGGCTCACAACTGTCATCCTAGCATCTTGGGAGGCTGAGGTGGGCAGATCACTTGAGGTCAGGAGTTCAAAACCAGGTTGGCCAACATGGTGAAACCCCGTCTCTACTAAAAATCTAAAAAATTATCTGGGTGCAGAGGTAGGCTTCTGTAATCCCAGCTACCTGGGAGGCTAAGGCAGGAGAATTGCTTGAACCTGGGAGGCTGAGGTTACAGTGAGCCGAGATCATATCACTGTACTCCAGCCTGGGCAACAGAGCGAGACTCCATCTCAACACCACCACCAACAAAATCTTTCATGATAAAACCGAATTAGGAAGAATCTTTCTTAGCTTTCAGAAAACCTATAAGCCGCTAACAGCAGAAGGAATTAAGAAGCAAAAAGAAAAACAAGAAGAGTTCCCAAGATGGACCATCTGACAAAAGGTGAGAAACTATACTAAGTTCTTATGTCAGGGGGACATGGGTCTATGGGAGCTTTGAAAGCCCAAACATCCATAGTTGAGTTTCTGCAAATTCCTTCCTGGCAGGTGGTGCCAACACAGAATCTGACTGCCGAAGGATATTTGGATCTGCCCTGCATCTGGGAGGATTACAGAGGGAAGTTTGGTCTTGGAGACAATATGTTCATATCACACCTGCTTTCAGTGCCACAGGCTACATCAGTGGCAAAAGAAGGAGCCATTTTAGAGCCATAGGAACCTTGGATTCCACCTCTAATTTGCAAAGTGCATCTGCTTTATAGGCCAGTTTAACAGCAGCTTCATAATTAGAAAAACGTGCCTTATATTTTGCATTCCCCAAACCCTAAAACAAATCTGGCTTTATTTTTAAAACAGTAATTACATAACAGGGTAAAAACTTTCATTTCAGGCCACACACTCAACTAAGACAGATAATCTGTAAGTAGAGTAACAAACTGTCCCTGGTAACAGAGAAATCCTGTGTGTGGTAAACCAGGTTTGTCAAATATTTGTGCCCAAGATGCAGAGTTCTATATATTGGATTCATCTGAGGTTCTATAGTGCTCCTTAACATAACTGGTACAGACTTAGCTGCTGACACTGTGGGATTTAGACTTTTACATAATAATTTATGATTTGGAGAACTCTTTTAATTGGTCTGGATTAAAGTGATCCAACCCAAATGAGTCATAAAATTAGCTTCATCAAAAACCTTTTTGAGAGAGAGAACCTACTATAGTATACTAGAGTTATTCACCGAAATCAGAGCTTTAAAAAGAATATACTTAGTGATAGGTTCACAATAAACCAAAGAGTTTTTTTGATGGACTGATAATAACAATAAGGAGCAGGAGGAAGAAGTGAAGGAGGAGGAGGAAGTGAAAGAGGAGAAGTGTCTGGTACTGTGCTAAGTGTGTCATATGAATTATCTCCAGATGTG
The DNA here is from genome assembly GCF_049354715.1 of Callithrix jacchus. Taxonomy (NCBI): domain Eukaryota; kingdom Metazoa; phylum Chordata; class Mammalia; order Primates; family Cebidae; genus Callithrix; species Callithrix jacchus. Next base: position 68,097,118 of record NC_133509.1, on the reverse strand, counting down.
AGCACAGCAGTTCTGTGAAGTAGATTCCACTTTAATTCCCATTTTATAGATGAAGAAAAAGAAGAGCATAGAGTAGGAAACCTACTGAGATGCCCAGTTATTACATGTGAGAACTGGGGCTTGCACGAGACAGTTGGCTCCAGCATCTATAATCACACCCTAAATAAGGACATTGGACTGCCATCTTAAGGAATTTCTGTATCTACCATAAATGCTGGTATTCTTGCCATGGATAAAGTATGATCCTAAATAAATTTATCTTTCACAATGACTGACATAAAACTATTTTATATTATATAGGAGACAAAACTAAATATGGATGTATAGCAATTTTGATCAGTTGACAACTGACTAAAGTTATTTGAAAGAAAAGGGCACAAAAATAATTTTCAAATAGAAACCATATGAATGACTATACCTAGGGGAAACACAGATGGAGAAAGTAAGGCAAAAGAAGAATGAAACTAAGAGGGTAGGAGAGAACAGGATCAGGCACTGAGCTACAGACAAAAGCTCCTTGTGTGGGGAGACGGTCCTGGGATTATCACCAAACGCTCACTGTGCAGACTCCTCTTGTCTTTTATTGCATCTCAGTGCGCCTCCGAATTCTACATTCTCCAGAATGTCTTACTGGAAATACGTCTGTAGCATTTCTCTTGAGTTGCATGATATCCATTTGAATACAGGTTTATAAACTACATGGTATGGTAAGCATTTGTCTCCTCTTCCTAATAAAGCCAATGGCCCAGCGAGGCCAAATAAAGTCCAAACATATGTGTTTGTTTGCCTACTTTGTTAATTCTATTTCCTGGCAAATATTGCTTAAAGAAAATGATATATTTCAACTTCTAAATTAACAAAAGGGAACATTAGAAAATGTATTGGCATTAGAAAATGATTCTTAATTTTCTAAAAGAATTTATTCTATGTTCCACTAAATGATACATTTCCAAATGTATTTAAAAGGTGACATAATTTATTAAAATTGCATTTACATGTAACTAGTTGGAAACTTATATGATTATGTATAATTATATTACTATTTCCTAAATCAATACTTCTGCTGCCTTTATTCAACAGTATCTTTCAGTGATATTCCTTTTTTCCTCTTTCTTTTATATACACATTTATTTAATCAAGAAAGTGTCTATTTTGTAAATAAATTTGGGTAAATCAATTCCTCTTTAAAAAGTAATGCAGAATTCACTTTTCAGATGGGGGAACTTCTTTTGGAAAGTGAAATATTATGCTATGAAACAGTCAATAAAACATCTGATTGCTTTGAAAGTAAAGACTGTTGTTATTTGGTTTTATTAAAATGGAACACATTTTTAAGAGAAGAAAACAAGATGCTTCATTTCCTATCCCAAAAGAAGAGAAAATAAAGCACCTGAGTCCTTAGTTCTCAGGTGTTTTATGACTGTCCCTTAACAAATACTCCCTAGTTCCTTTGCTAGTGCCTCATAGCCACTCACCTGATTCTAAATGGCAGCAGGAGAATCTATCATATTTCTGATAATCACAGATTTCAGGATGTGATCCTTCCCTGTGTATTTATAAATGAAAATGCGATCAGAAAATAAAAATTAAAAAGGCATGATAAAACATAGAAGTCCAGGAACTAAAAAGAGACCATCAGATTTTTAAGCTACTGAACATATAATGTCCTTCAGTAGCCTGTTGAAATTTCTGCCTGAGCTTTCAAGCCCACATTTTGAGACTTTCATGCTGCATTTAAAATACGTTAAGCACCAGCATGATTCTCAGTGGAAAAGTAAAAGAAATTATGAGCAGGTAAACACTTTGGAACAATGACATTAGTTCTGATAATAGGTTGGCAGTACATAGCTTAAATTCCTGTAAGAGTCATGTCTCTCTGATTTAGTTTGTTTTTTGTTTTTCACGTACATGGTGGTGTTTTGTTTTCAGCCTACTGAGAAAGCAGAAAATTTATAAAAGATGATAAGGTTATTTAAATCCAAAGGATCAGAGTCCTTGAGATGTTACTTAGTTTTACATATTTGCCTCACTTGGGAGATGGAAAAATGAAGCGTGAAAACATGACATGACTACCTTATGCTGGTGATGTCCACGGTCAAGGCAAAATAGGGGCCCCACATGCTCAACTGTTGGTCTATAGCACTGTCCCTCTAGATTTCTCAGATTCCAACCATATTGTTCTTATGTCCATTTTATCTCATCTCCACATGTCACTTCACACTGCTAACCTTTATCTGACCTTCTTATTTGTTACATTGACCTGTTTCTTTTAAGTTTCACTATGGCCACCTTATTCTCACATGGACTCCCTCACCACATCACCTATCTTTCTAGATGACAGGCTCTATTCTGGTGTCTCCTGTGACAGTTTCTTTCTTGTATTTCATCCTAAATCCAGTGGCTTTAACAACCTGCCTCCAGCTAAGCTAAAAATAAATGAATACATTGAAAAAAATTGAACTTTCTTTTCTGCTGCCCTAGCTCAGTGCTGCAGGACTTTATTCTATATGTCTAGAACACATTTTTATATTTCTTTCTTCCCCCACGTCATATTTTCCCATTCATTTACACTGGGTCTCTAGTTATAACAACCCAAGGTAACCAAAGTTTTAGCTACATACTCAGATGGTGCATATTTACTGTGAATATGTGCATGTTAACAGGTAGTCATAAAAGTTCTCAGTGAGTGTGAACTTTTCTGAAGAAACAGTAAACTCCTGGAAGTCAAAGCTGTGCTCTAACACTGTTGTGATTATATGGGAGGTACTAAAAAAAGGCTGTCAAATGATTTCCATTGTTTTTTCATCTGAGTTACCCCTCAATCTGGGTATGTTTCATGAAGCTCTAAAATCTGTGGGTTCTCTAAGGACAGGTTACCTCATCAGAATATTTCCTCCTGCTGCCTAGAAGTTTCTTAAGTCTAAGCCCTTGTCCTGCCAGCCATTCTTTAGAGGTGGAAATTTAAATATTACAATAATGGAATTAAACAGCCCACACTGTGACTTCTTTTATGTTTCTAACCTATGAGCTTTAAGCTGATTCTGAAAATTTTTAAATGTGAAAAGTGCTTCCCTGTAGCTCTCTCTCATCTCTATTGATCCATTTTTTATAAACATCCATCTATGAATAGCATTCAGCAACTTTGTTCTACTCTGGACCCTTCTGGCAGTCTTGTGACAGCTGCATACGTGTTTCTTTAAATCATGTCTTTAAATGCATGCAATGTTAGGATTATAACAGAAACCAATTATACTGAAATTCTGTTACCAAGATATCAAAATGAACAAACATATGATATAGTAATATACATACTTTGCTTGTGTATTAAATAACACCTAGGGTTGGGTCTAATAACTATAAAAATTTTGAAGTAGTGATATTCCAAGATGTCTACAAGAGCAGTAATATGAAAATACGATGATTTCTATTAGTGACAAAGGTACTGCTGATATTACCATGGTTTATAGTCTACATTAACCATAGAAAGAAATGCTAAATTTTACTTAGAGATTAGTGAAATTCAAGTTGTGATTTTCTCTCATCCAAATTCGCTGGCTCCTTACAGTCTATCTACAGACTCCATGTTGGTCTATGGACCCCAGGTTAACAACCCTTAAATTCAGAAGAGGGCCAACTTCCCACATTTTTCTAACCATTCTTGGCTGTGGCACAGTCATCTGGAATAAGCATGAAGTAATTTCTTCAGCTTTAATCCACTACTTTTCTTAAATTGCTATACTTAGGTTTTGAAAATGCTGTTGACATCTGCCCCTTTCTATACTGACTACATATGTAGATAGTCTCTTTAAAATCTTTAATTTTCTCTTAAATCCAGGTATTGTTCCCCTTTCCAATAAATCCTAACACAAACTAGAGAGAACATTTCTTTCTCTTCTATGGAATTACAGATTTACCTTGTATCTAAACATCTACTAGATGAAGAATTAATAATTGATATGCCATTAACTCATCTTTTTCCTTCATAGACCATTTCTTAGGGGATTATTACATATATCGTTTGCTGAAAGATACACCTTTATTAAAAGACCAGTAAGCAAGAATACTTACGTATACCAAGAGACCGATTTATAGTTACCCCAATTTATTTTCCCACTGTGAAGTACAGTAGGGGATTTCTCTGTCTGCTCACTCTCAGGTTGCAGTTCTCTGCTGTACAGTACCAGATACCCTATAGATAATGACTGGAACCCTGAAGAGGTCAGGTTTATTCGAGTGAATGTTTTATCCTCCACTGGCCACACAAGGCATAGCTCTTAACTCATGCTTTCTCTGTCCTTAAACAAAACTGCAAATACCTTTTACAGTTATGCAATGTTAGAACACAGAACCCTCCAACCCTCAATAGTAGCCTAGATCTACAGAACCATTATTCACTCTCCTCCTATCGACCCACATTAATAAGGTGTCAGAGACTAGGGCTTTCTGTAGTGGTTAGAACCCACCTAGGGTTCAGTACAGCATATCTTTTAGCCTAAAACACCAGTAGCAAACAACAACAAAAATCCCTTTAAATGTCTAGCTCCAAAGGAAGCTGTGAGTTGAAGAAATATATTCATTTTTTTAACTAAAATCAACTAGTTTATTTAAATGTCTTTCTTACTTGAAACATTTTATGCTCTTTATGTGCTTATTCAATAGCACTGTTTTTGAAGTTCTGATTTAAGACAGGGATTTCCCTATTAGTTATAGCATCTGCAGCTATAATTTTTTTTAAATAATGCCTGTTTTCTTTTTCTGTCACATGACATGTTATCTTAATATCTGCTACGAATTTTGCATTTCTTTCTGAGCAGAATCTTGAACATTTGAAAGGGGCTATGAAGAAACAGATAAATGAAAAGGAAAAAAACAATGCTTTCAGAGGGCAAGGGTTAGGGTAAAACAACCCATTAAACAGTGCATATTGTTGCTCTGTTATTTCCAGGATTAACATAAAACCAAACTGGAAGCATAAACATGGAATACTATAGACCTAAGAAGATAAACATGGTATAGCAATATTTACATTGCATGGACTTCAGGAACATAGCAAAGTCCTGTGCAAATTCTACAGCAACATAAAAACAGCATTGCTTCTCTACAGATCCGTCTCCCGGGCACGTGCGCTTCAGGAAACATTGCTGAGACTTTTGGGATCATCCTTCACATTTAGAGCAGGTATTATGAAAATCTCTTATAAAACAAGAGAATACCATTTCACCTTCAATGTATTTAAAAAAAATTCTAAACATAAAATGCAGTCCTGTTAAGGGTGTGAGAAAATGGACAGTCTAATACCACGCTATGAGAAAGTCACTTTGTACCAGCTTTCTAGAGAACAGTTTGTCCCAGTGAATGACAATCCCTTAAAATATGTTGTCTTTTTGACTTCATTTCTGGAACTTTATCCAGAGAGCATAAGAACAGGTACACATATAAAAATTTTGCTGCAAGTATATTTGACAGGATAAATACAATTTACAGTATACAAAATTAGAAAGGACCTAAATGTTCAATAATATAAGCCTGGTTAAATAAATGGCACATATATAGAAAGAAATGCTATCTACCCATTAATAATACTTTGTGTCTGTGTTAACACTGAAGAAAGGTGGCTGGGCATGGTGGCTCACTCCTATAATCCTAGCACTTTGGAAGGCTGAGGCGAGTGGATGGCTTGAGCCCAGGAATTCGAGACCAGCCTGGGCAACATGGTGGAACCCCATCCTACCACAAATATTAAAAAATTATTCAGGTACGGTGGCATGCACCTGTAGTCCCAGCTACTTGGGAGGCTGGGGAGGGAGGATGGCCTAAGCTAGAAGCAGTGAAGGCTGTAGTGAACCCTGACTGTGACTGCGCACTCCAGCCTGGGTGACAGAGTGCGACAGAGACACTGTCTCAAAAAGGAAAGAAAAGCCCATATTTTAAATTTTACAAAAGGGCTACAAAGTGGTCACCAACATAAACAAACATATGGATATATAAATCCATTGTGAAGGATCTCAGAAAATATACAGTAAATTTTTCGCAATGTACCTTTTTGAATAGATGTGGTATTTTTTTCTGTGAGTCTATAGTATTCAAATTTTGTCGTGAATATGATGCTTTTGTAAATAAAATGTATTAAAACATTTTTAATTAAAATACTTGTCAGGGTATAAATTAATTACTGCACATATAAAGTATAATACAAATTTTCACTTTACTAAAACAAGCACAAGTCCCATTTTTGCCTCTGAAATACCAGGTTTATTCAACACCTTTGGCTGGGACTCAGAAATGAAGGGAAGAACACATTTTTCTTTATTCTGACATGCATTTCCATTAATTATGTGTTTTCGCTTGTGTTCATCAACAGTAAACTTCAGGGTAAGTTTTTCCTACCAATTTTAAACAGTTCTGCATGGCCAATTTTCAGGTCTGTCAAGAAAAGCCAAGACTAATATCCCAGTGTCATGTTTATAGCCATCTGTGTAGAAACAAAATCAGGTTTGGACAGCTTTTATCTTGCTAAGGTTCACATATTTTGATGTGTGGGATGAATACTTGGGTTTAGAAGCATAAATGGATTAACATGTTTGGCGGGGCTGGTGGGGGGCTGGAGAAATAGGGGAATTTCTTCAAAACCAGCTCTTCCAAGTATTGATGGAAAGTAATTAAAGTGAAGTAAACCACCTTGGTGTCGGGGGTAAGGTGGAGGGTGGATGTGGGAGGGGGACCAACAAAGCGAGACAAAGTGTGGTGTTTCTAGGTCAGAGTTGGGGCTTCCCACAAATACGAGTAAAAATGAGATTTTTCTAATAAAGCTTAGAGTGAGCTGAGCAATTCTGTTTGATAGTCATAAAGATTCTTTCCTCAGTTATAAAGAAATGAGGCAGCAGGCAGCCATACTTGGTTCTGCTTTGCCCCCGGGGGATGGAGTGGAACTCCCGTGGCTGCCCGTCTGCATCTGCAGGCTGGGTGCATGGGCTGTAAAAATGCTCTCACCAGCCCTTAAAGCCCACAGGTCACAGTTAGGCCTTTTAAATACACCTGCCATCTGGCCTCACACAGTTCCCCTATCATTATTTCCCTCTCCCTTATTGCCCTGGAGTCATCTTAGAAAGGAATTATTAAGCATAGGATTAGGTTCACAGCAAACAATGATTTTTTACTAACATATCAGGGTTATCAGCTTTACATCACACCTTTGGCAGCTTCTCCCTTTTGCCCAATTAATCAAGAAGGCATTGGTTGCTCTGAAATCTCCATACAGAAAGCCCATTCTCTGACCCCTAGTTGCTTTGTGCATATGTAAGCTCCTTCAGCATTTACCTGGTTTGTCCAGTGGCCAAATTCTAGATCCTGGAATGTTTTAAATATATTAGAAACGGTTACCAACCATAGCCAGTGAGCCTATACACATTGTGAAAGTAGCTTCAAGACTACCCAGTAGAAAGGTTTAGTATTGTATGAGTAACAAAGGTACATTAGTAAAATGGTTTGTCTATAAAGCACAAAAATGTAACTTCAAATTATTTTTGAAAGTCTGAAATAAAACAAAAGAACTTTATAGAAGATCCATATGGTAAATCTACAAGATACAGAACATCCAGATGTCTTCAAAAATCTGTATTTCTGCTTGAACTTTTCCATTCTTCCTTGATGTCCGGCTTCGTGTAGCTATAATAAGGCCTTTACTTCCAATTTTGGTGGCTTTCAAAAAAATTTAAGGAAAATATTTCATTGCACTGCTTATTTTTGGTACTCCCAATTTAAGGCTAACTTCCTCTTCTTTTTATTCTCCACAGTATTATTGAGTAGATGCCTAATACATACTGTTCAAATGAAGAAAAAAAAATGACCCCTAATTAAATGCACAACCAAACAGGGAAACTACTTGAGGACAATTCTAATATTACTAATAGCATGTCTATGAACTGGGGAGAACATTTATTCTGAATCCTTCATTCTACGCATCCATATTTCATCAGTCTTTATCATCTTTCATTATAATATATAGAGGGCCTGAATAATTATTCTTGTTTTACAGGTGAACATTCCTGAGGAACTGAAATATGAAATCTGTCAAGTCACATACAGAGATCCTGTAGATCATTCAACTGCCCATCCCAAATCATCCAATAAAATATGATGCTTCTCTAGCTGTAAGGGTTTATTATTGAAACCCAGAAGAGATTTATTTCTGTATTTATTTATTTATTTTGGTCTGACTTACTGAGATGTGTGAATAAGAAGACTTATATTTGAGACATACCCTAGAATTCATTTTCTGCATAAAACCTGCTCAGACACCTTCACTTTTCCATCAGGGAGGTGAGAGCTCACTCTCTAGCTAGTGCAGGTTGCTCTGGATAAAACTGGGATGATAACAGAGTCTACCTCATTAGGATTGTTGACAGTATTGAGAAACCAGGTATGAGGGCTTAATATAGTTTCCGGCAATAGCAGTTGCTCAGACAGGTATAACTTGCTGTTGTCATTAATGCTCACACCGCTGACATGGAGCTTGGCACACTGATCTATTCTCAATAAATATGTGAATTCCCTTTAATTATTTTAATGTGTTGTTCTGTGAAAAAAGATAACCCTGTTTTTTAATTTGTCCTGTGGTTTCATTAGATGTTGAATAAATTGGGCCAGTAAAACCAGTCTTGCTAAATGACCTCTGATCCTAGCCATGCCTCCTCTTGGTTGATTAAAGTGGAAGGCTGAAACAGACTCCGGGATTGACTGACCCATTAAAAAACCCCAGCTTGCAGGATTATTAACACATGAGCAAAATCCTCTACGGAAGTTGGAAGATATTCAGTCAGTCAACAAATATTTGTTTAGTGTCTATGATAAGCTCGGCCTTCGATTGCTCTTTTTAAAAATATAGGATAGATTATTAGCCCCACTGGCCAAACCCCCGAGTACACAAAAGATGGGTGCTGGTAGTTCATCTGGGGCTTGTGAAGAGAGGAGGCAAAGGAAGAGGAGGTTTAGAACTCTAAAAGCAGCGAAGGGAGCTGTGAGCACTAACAGCCTTTAGAAAGAACTAGAGAAAATATGCCATCCCAACAGTTGTCTAAGGCCCAGAAGTAAATTCCAAACTCCATGGGGGATGTTCAAAATTGGCACAAGGCTGAAAGACACTGCATCAGAGATCAAAGATGGGTTGTGTGTGGCCACCAAGAGTCCTGTTTACCTGCCTTTGGAGTTGGGGGAAGGATTTGTCAGCCAATTCCCCTTGTACAGGTAAGTCCACCTGCAGGTTCAGAATTTCAAGCTGTCCTAAGGACTATGGCTCAGGGTCTACACAGGCATTCTTGTCTAACAATGTTTTAATTTTCTCTGGTCCTAAAAGGAGTAAAGCTAGTTGGGGCTGTTGTTGGTTGAAAGGCACTATTTACTGTGGCATTTTAGAGATGAAAGACTGATAGTCTTTCCCTCTTTATCCCTCACCCCCTCACTTCAGCAGGAGAATAAAAATCTCAGCATTGGCTGGCGACCTCTGAAAAGGAATGGTATGGGATACGAGAGATGAATGCAGGAATAGAGTCCTGGCTTACTTCCTAGCTCTATGTTTTCATATCTGTCAAACGGGCATAAAATCCTCATACTTAGCCTTACAAGCTTACTTTGACCATCAAATGAGAGGTATAGGAATGTGCTCTGAAACCTCCCACCTCTTTATAGACCAGAGTCTGTGACGAGCCGTACCTGGCTGCTAAAGACAAAGCAAATGTCAAAAACACACCCTAAGCCTCACAAATCTCAGAAAGCAGAGGAAGAGATTGGGAAGGAGTAGGTTTAGAGTTTTCATATTGGTAATCTGACGGGGTATGAGTAATTCCCGGGATAACTATTTGTGAAAATCATAGGCACCAAAAGTATCCAGGGAAACTGGGCCCTTCTTTATCGCCGAGGAATTGCTTCACTTTGGTTAAGTTGTAATCATAATTAAAGAACACCACATTTCCACAGGTGTTAGGTTAGATTTGAATGTACTGACCAAAAGTTTCAACAGCTACAGAGTCTTTACTCATATTGAAACAGGCAAATCTTTACTTCCTGGCTTTGGCCTTGCCAGTTGAAGAGCCTGCACGTTGAAGTCCTGCTGATACTTTTTTTAAAAAAAGGAATATTAATTTGAGACTTATTTTTCCCCAACCCATTTGGCCAATCATTCCCAGATGTCTTTAAAAGAGAAGGACTCAGAAGGGGGCAATCTAAGGCCTAATTCTTCTGCTGAAATTCCTCTGAGGGCCTACTCTCTGCTCTTTATTTGAATAAACATGTTATAATAAGTGAAAGATACTCTGGATTGGGTAGGAATGCTTCACAAACAGCAGGAGGTGTTAAACTGTGTTTCACTCTCAATTCATATCAGAGGAAGGCATTTTTAAAGTGGCCTTTCTGATTATCATGTTAAAACAATAGAGATGAATAAAGGTGAACATCTGAAAACCGGACACAACTCCTGCAGGCAGGGATATTTCAATTTTTTGTTTTATTTATTGAGATCTCCCTCACCTTTACTTAATGTACAGAGCCAAGTTATTTCACACTGCCACCAAGCAGTAGCTTTTTAAATGATTCAGGGAAGTATAGCTTTCATTTAGGTTTGTGCCCTCCAGTCTGTTTATACTGGTCGATACACTTGTCTGAAAAATATAATGGATTAGCACATCATTCAACAAGCTAGTCAGAAGGCAAGCTCAAGGCGACAGACACCAAAAAGTAAATTACAGTCAGTAGTAGGGGTAGGCCATGCCTAGAGCTAGGAAACATCGTATCAGCACAAAACCTGTATTCTCTGAGAATCATGGTGGAACTGAAAGGGATGAAAAATTTACACTCAAATATAATAAAACAATCAGCTCTACAAATTCATATGGTACTATAAACTGTGTGGTTTATGATGCCGAATGCAGAGGGAAGCTGGCGCTAGAACCATCCCACACATTATAACCTCAGCTGGAAACAGACATGGATGGCATTTGTTTCATTTAATAGGCCCACTTTTGCAAGCAGGCGTAGATCATGGCTTACTTTACGCATTCCATTTAAATATTTGTAAAATCCAGTTTGCCACAGGTTTGTATTTGGCAACCTAAGGGTTGAGGTGGCTACAAAGCGGGTGGGAGAGGGGGCTACAAATATATTTATTCTTTCCCAGCTTCTTCTCTCTCCCTCCACCCTCTCTCAGTCTTCCTTCCTTCCATTTTCTCTTTCTCAGGAAATGAAAGCAATATTGAGACACATACTCATGGTCTTACATTTACATGTTCTACATCATCTACTCTGACGTGAACCAAATCCTCACTACAGTAGATGCATGTAGTTATAATTATTACACAGTTTTCTATTTTATAATCATTTCAGTTCAAAAGAACAATTAGAAATAGATTTTAAAATCCCAAAGGCCTTTACAAATTTTTCACCATAAAATAAATTCCAAACAGCAAAACCAACAAATCATTTCTCTTACCAAGGGCTCACTGAAGGACCGTATCATCCTTAGACATTGTACCTCCAAAAGAATATTCTTTTTACCACTTATGTTCTAATTGTGCAAAGACACAAACCAGGCAGAAAAGGAATGTGGCAACCTCAGCATTCAGAGAAATGTTAGGAACAATTGGAAAACCTACACATTAAATGAGAGACCTGCCAAAATTACTCTTCATATGGGCTGCTTATATGTGGTTGAAGGATCACGGAAAAGGAAGTGAGCGTTTCAAAGTCTAAAATATTTCAGAAAATGCTTTCTCAATTTTTTCCTTTCTACTTAAATGATCAGATGTTAAAAATGGGAACGCCGAATACAATCTATGAATCTTGGATTCTGGCAGTGTTTGTGGACTCAATCATCAGTTAACAGTCGAAAGCTAAAGGGCAGTAGACTATACACCAGCGCTTAACAAGCTATGTTAAATGGTAAAAGTTAATTGCATGATGTGTGGTCTGTAGTGGAATCCATTACTCTCCTTAGAATCTCCTAGGAGTTTCGTCTCGGGGCAGTACCTCCCAACATGTTTGGTAGAAAAGAGTCAGCATTATTCTGGTCTTGCCTGTGACTGGCCTCTCCTGCTTTGAGCTATCCTCCTGGCTGGCGTCACTGGTAATTCAGCATCCTTGTCCCTTGTACCACTGTTTGCATGGACCAAGGTTGACCAATCCTAGCAAAGCTCACTGATATTGTTCTGCTTTTACCTTTACCAGGGTGAGGGTCCCATGAGTTCAAACCTGGTCTGTCTCCCATCCGCCTCCCACCTCCAAAGTCCATTCCCCATCTTCTCCTCAGAAGATGACCAAGAGATAACCCTAATTTATTCTTAGGTTCACGCCTTTCACACAATCAAGCTTATTCTTCCGAGACCTGGGCTCAATGAGGATCCCTCTCTTGAGTCTTTAAATTTATGTTTCTATATACCCCAGATTCTCCACTTAAAGTTGCCTCACCTTAAAAATGGAATCTATCAACAACTTCTCTCCCTCAAACTACTTTTTACTCTCCCCTTGCTCCCTCCATCTACCTCACCTCCTTTCTTTGCCACCAAGCAGCTTGGAAGAGAGGCCAACATTTGCTGAATACATTTGGACTTCTGGCCCTGCAAGCCACTGTATTTGGGCCCCATTCTTCACTACTGTTACCAGATGACAGTCAAATCACAGAAATCTTGGAACTGATGGTCTGATGGCTTTTTATCTTTCCTTACAATACTGTAGCTTTCGGACACTTGACCACATTCTTTCTGAACGCCTTTTTCTTTGCGTTTCCTGATGACAACTTCTCAGGGTTCTTCCGATGAGGATACTGGCCAAGCTGCTTTCTGATCATTTGTGCTGCATCGTATATGCTTGCTGACTTCCCTTCCTCTGCCTGTCAGTAAACAGATTTTCTCAGGCTTGCCTTCTCAGCAGCTCATATTCCCTCTTTCTTAAACTGCAGGTTTTTCTTGGTAATCTCATCTAACTCCTTTGGGCCCAGGTATAATTTATATGCTAACCACTTCCCAACCTGGAACTTTGAACCCAGCTTCTCTCTTGAGCTCTGAAGCCTGTCCATTCAACAGATGTCCCATGAGCTTCTCAAATGCCACATGTCTAAATCAAAACTAAGTTTTAAAAATGTACTTCCTTCTTGCTTTCTACCACGTTTGATTGGTCACCACAGCATCGATCTTACCAGAAAAAGGTCTCTCAAATCCACCACCTTCTTTTATTTCCACTGGTGTGCCCTAATGTAATCATCTCCTTTCTGGGCTATTTATCAGTCTTTTAATTGGAGGATGCTTTCTGACGTCCATTTCTCTTTAGCCAGAATTATATTTTTCCCTAAAGCACAGATCTAATATTGCACTTTTCCCTTTAAAATATTTTACAGCTCCCAAGGGTCTAAAGGAAAAATTCCAATTTTCTGGGCTTACTCTGATACCCTTTCCAAATTGGTCCAGTCCTAACTTTCCAGACTCATCTCTCCCATAAGAAATAGCTTTGTATATATGCCTCCCTTTGCCTGGAGTACCACGCTCCCCTTTCCTACAAGGAAAATGCCCTTCAAGCCCTGACTGAAAGTGTTACTTTTTCTTCAGTAAATTCTTTGAAAACTTTTCCAGGCAGAGTTAGTCATCCACATTCTGTTGTCATGATTTGTAGTGCATTTGTCTATTGTGACCATGACATTCAGTATTCACTAAAATATTTGAGACTCACTCAGGTCATTGTAGCTTGGTTGCCATGTCTAAGGCATCTTACAGACACCATCTCCTAAAGGGCAGGAGCTATGCCTTAGTTGTTAATAGCCTGTTTCCAGCACAGTTTTTGGACACGTAGGTCACTCCACAACTAGGAGCTGAATGCCAGCATGCATGGATGTAATTAAAAGTGTGGTGAGTGTCGGCTGGGTGTGGTGGCTCATACCTGTAATCCCAACACTTTGGGAGGCTGAGGTGGGCAGATCACGATGTCAGGAGATCAAGACCATCCTGGCCAACACAGTGAAACCCATCTTTACTAAAATTACAAAAATTAGCCGGGTGTGGTGGTGCACGCCTGTAGTCCCAGCTACTCAGGAGGCTGAGGCAGGAGAATCACTTGAATACAGGAGACAGAGGCTGCAGTGAGCCGAGATTGCACCACTGAGCGACAGAGTGAGACTGTCTCCAAAAAAAAAGAAGGAAAAAAAGTGTGGTTAGTGTCATGGGAACCCTGGTTTTGGACCTGTTTCATTGATTAGTTGACACTACTATTGAATCTTGGAATATTTCTAATAATGTTGAGTATCCGAAGTTTCAGGTATATCTCTATAACTTTACTGATGTTTTCAGAAGTTCATTTACACCATTAACATTGTGAGAATAACTATTTTATGGTTCTGAGCAGGATGCTTAATTGTACCACGTCTCAGTTTCTCTTAACACATAAAATGAATAATTGAACATGCCAATTACGTAAAACCGTCCAGAGGTAACTAGCTTTACTGGTTAATGTGAGTGCTTTGGAGTCAGGTGGCCTGCGTTTAAAAGCTAGTTCTGCCACTTCCTCGGTGTATGGCTTTGGCCAAGTTATTTAACCTCTTTGCCTCAGCTTTCTTATCTATAAAATGGAGACTGTAATTGTACCTAACAATAGTTAGGATTACAAGCTTTAATTGATTTAAAGTACTTAGAACAGTGCCTGGCACAGAGTAATAGCTTCATAGATGTTAGCTAGGGCACTTGCTCTCTAAGCCCCTTGCTTGGGCCTCTTCCAAATGTATTGTCCTTTCTTTCTTGTTCTAAAGCCTTTTAAAATAAACTTTTAAATTTAAAAAGTTAACTATAATTACTGTTAATTAGGAGGCTATAAACATGAACAGATAAGGCTCACAGAATGAGTGAAATACCTGACAGAGAGGGCATCAGGAGTGCACCAGTAAATCATGAGAATAATACCTCAGAATGAGTTTGAATTTGATATATTTGCTGTATATTTACCACTTTTTAGATCCTCAGACACCCTATGAAAGGTTTGGGAAATATAATAAATATGAATTGACAACATATAAGTGTCTAGAGTCAATAAAATCAGTATTTACTCTAGAAAATGAAATACCCTTGTGAAAAAACAAAGTCAGTCTGTCCTTTGCATTAGCCCACAATAAAAGGGTAACGATGAGGTATCTGTGAGAACTCCAGTTATTGACATCACTGACCTATAAACATATCCCCTTCAGCATGATATACAGCACTTCAGTACCCTTGTTTTTATATAATTGCCATTACCAAAAGCCTTTCAATTTCGAGTGCTCAAACGAGAGCAATTCATATTTCAGATAATCTGCCAACAAGGAAAACTAATTTCAAAATATTTGATCATAAAAGTTGTCCTCAGCTTCTACAGAGATAATTTAGTCAAATAATATCAGATAATCTGAAAGCAGTCTTAGCAGGAAATTGCTAGGGACTCCATCTAAGCAGCCTCCATTTGCACTTATATAAATGTACTGAAAGTGTAGGAGACTTTGACAGCCTGCCATATGTGATTTCATTCCATAGCCTACCTACTTTACCATCAAAAGTTATATCCTTTGAAGCATTGCCAGAATTACTTTACCCCAGTAGATATGCTAGATGTGCCCTTTAAAAGCCGTATCATTTCTTTTCTACTCTGACTAGTTCAGGGTAGCATCTGCTCAACTAAATTCCTTTGAAGGTTAAAAATAAAATAGCCTACTTCGCCAGGCTCCCCTCCCCCAGCCCTACCCTAGTGCTTACGAGAAAACGTCCAGCGTTGGATGAACTGCAGAGAGCACACATTTTAAAAGAAGAAGGAGCCTGAGAAATTGCCCTTTCATTTCACACTTAAGAAAAATGAAGCTTCGGGCTGCTCCAAGGTCAGTGGCCTGACTAGCAGCAGAGGCAAGACCAGAACCAGGTCTCCTGGATCCCAGTCCAGAGCTCTTTCTCCTGCTTTTCCAAAGACTGAATGTATAACAGACAAAAGGATACAGCCAGAAACTGACAATAGAAAACACCACCAACGGAGTGTCTTAATTTTATAAACAGAATTTGAATGCTTGGATTTCATCTCCAGGAAACATTTGCTTTTTAGAAATACTCATACTTGGCACCATCTCTCCTCAGTACTGCTGACAGTTGCAGTCAGTTATTACACTGTTGTGACTTGGAAGCTGATGCCCCCAAACAGCTCAAAATTAGTAACGTCATGATTCAGGATTGCCTGTTTTCCCTTCAGCTTGCTAATCTATGCTTCTTTTATAATTATTTTAAAAGGCACTATTTGATTTCCTGAGCACCGCCCCAGGTGTTCTAAGTGATAATGAAAGGATAAACATATCATCCAATGTCACAGAGCAGTTGTGACATTTTAGAAATATCTTCAGTTCAACTCTTCTAATTTCCATGTATGCTACAGCCAAGGTTGCAGGCCCGTGTTTTTACTAAAGAGCTGAATGAGTCCCAGTAATTGCATGATTTACTTGTCTGCTCAAGTGAAAAGCTTTTGAAATGTAGTGGAATGGCACGGTCCTTTCTTGGTTTTTGCAAACCCGGCAACGTCAATTTTAATTAATGAACCGGAAAAATTATGGGTTTTTTTTTTTTATTATTATTTCAGGGAATTGGTTCACAGTCTCACCTCTTATTTTCCTTGAATTTGCATCGTCTGTCCTCAGGCATGTGTAGACTTTTTTAATTCACACAGATATGTAGACAGGACATCACAAGCATGCAAAACCTCTGCTGCACAGCACTTTGAAGTGACCCTGGACAGCTAGAGTGAACAGTCGGATCATGTTTTCCTCTACCAGACAACTAAGTTGCAAGCAACATTTCCACTGTACTTGGCAACCAAGGCTAAGGAGATCTATGCTTACTAGGAGGGATCTTAAAAAGTTGTCTGCCAACAGAATCTCATTTTCCATCGTCATTTCTGATTGATCTTAAAATGGATTGCTACTGAATAATTTTTGTGCCTCTCTCTCTTTCCTTCACTCCCCTTTGATTTTGTAGATTAGATAACAATCTCTGATAGACATTTAAAGGCAAAAAAGGAACTCACCACTAAAAGCAACACAAATACCCCATCTGCATTATAATGCAAATAATCTCTTATTTAGTCATCTGGCAGGTTTTTAGCCTTAACATTTCTTAAAGCAAAGCAAGCCTGTATATTTTATGGTAAAGAGCCAGATCTCAGCTAGCCCTATCATTCACATTTTCTCGAAATATTTCTGCATCTCTCCTATTTATAAGGACAAGTACATTTAGTACAAATGTTTTTTAAGTTCCTAATAAATACCAGGTTTAACAATTAGGGACTTTGATTAACCAGAAAGAAGTATTTTAGAAAGTTGAGTAGGAACAAACACGTGAGGGTAAAGGCTATAGTATAATAAAACTCAGAGGCCCATGAAACCATCCCCTATGTGTATGTTCCTTAAAGCCTTAGCGTGTTCCTAGTGAAAAAAAACACTTTTTTATTGTTTTAATGGCAAAGCAGTGCTAAACAGGATTACCTGTGGTCCTAAAACAATGTTTCCATTGGTGAAAGAAAGCAAAGAGGGAGGAGGTTTCTTACTCTAAAGGTTGCTTCTTCAAAACCTAGATGAAAATCTAAACAGCGCCTGTAATTCTTTACCTGATACTCAAATGTCTATTACTGACATACTTCCTAGATTCACCAAAACCCACACATGGCCCACAGGCATTTACGTCACCTCTACCAATGGCCTTGAATTGCCCTGAAAACATACAATCTTCGGCCACATTTTTTCCTTCCCAGGGAAAACTTCTTTCTGCATACATTCTGTTGCTCTCAAAAAGTTTCCATAGTTATTGAAAGTAATAGATTTAATCTGCCAGCACATTAAAAATTAACAGCATCAGAGAAAGTTTTTGTCTTATTATTGAATGTGGTAAATTTGCAGCTGTAGGAGCCTGAAAGGAGGAAGAGACACCCAGAGGAAAACCTGGGTTGTTGCTTTAGTGAATCATTTTGGAAATTATTTATATCTGTAGATAAAAATGCAGTAGGCACGAAAACCATATCGGAAAGAAACCAATTGTATGCATTTATAAACATATATAGGCATGTGAAGAAACACATATTTACACAAAAAGGCATCTAAAAGATACTTTAAATAATTCAGCTGCTATCAGTCTCTTTAACAATGATGATTTTAAGAAAAAGAGATTACATCTTTGGACTGTCATTCCAAAGAAGGGAGTGAGGATGAAAGAAAAAAAGCCATAGGGCATTTGTTGTGTAAAACTGACACCAATTTTCAGGTTACCAGCCTAGTTCCAGAACTTACGCAAAAATCTAAAGCCAATTTCCTTATTACAGCCCTACTGAAATTATCACTGAAATTGTTGCCATGTTACTCCTGTCAAGAAAACAGGAGTCTTCTTATGTAAGAGCTAAAACCCAATATAGATTGAATGTGTTTATAGAAATGAAATTTGGATTTCACCTGAATTTAATGATTTTATGACCTCCTTCCCAGAAGGTCAAGTTATTTCTCATTCTTCATATGAGCAGTTTGCGTTCACTCATCATTCTTATAGGGTCCAGGCTAACTGAGAAAGGATAGCTGGCTTAAGTGTAGAGGTATTATTTTGCATATATTGCCTATATAAGCACCACATTATGGACAGAAATTATCTTTACTTTCTAACTTTGCATAATAAAATAAGCCATTAAATTAATACCATATAGAAAATACCGCTTGTCAGGCAAAGAAATGTATATTACTTTCCAGAAAACCAGGGACATTACATTGCCAATGCCTGCATGAATAATACATGGGTTAATTCAGAAAACACCGTTTCATTATTTAAAAATGAATAAATTACAGACTTAGAATGATGACTAAATTTTCTTAATCTTACTTTTGCTCAGTGCTCTACTTCAAAATGAATCTGGAAATACTGTTTAATCCACACAAATAAAATGAGCTAGCTTCTTATGAAGCATTTTTTTTTTCTGACTTTAGATCTCCTCATCTGCAAAATGAAGAGTACTCCATCTTCCTTTTTTTCCTTGCTCACTTAAACTCCAGAAATTAAGAAGAAAAGTAGGGCTTCGATTCATACATTTGAAAATGGTAAGCTTATCTTGAATTATCCTGAGATTCCATGATTCAGTCTAAGAAGAAAAGCTCCCTGTGTACAAACTTCCTGTGTTTTAGCCTCACTGTCTGGAAAAATATGTTCAAAGGAATAAATAAGAATAACATGATTCTCACGTAGAATGATGCACATTTCTTTCATTTTCTTTCACAGACAGTGGTCTACTCTGAAGACCTGTTAAAAATCAGTCCCATTTGGGCACTGATGAAAGCATGAGAAGAGAAAGAAATGCTCCAGTAATAAGAAATTAATTTGGAGTTAAAATAAGTAAAACATCCCTATGCAGTGCATTTAGGCTGAGCATAAAGTGACAGCCAGCAGATTATTCTACCGATTTCGAATGCTGGAAATTCGGATGGCATTTACTAGCATAACCTTTCAACTCTGAGAACATCAATAGAGGCCGACAGTGGCTTGAAATATGATTCCTTGCAGATAGCATATCCTCATTCATCTGACTGTGCTGCTCTGTGCTCCACTGCACAAACAGCGTCTCACCCACTTCTGAGAGGACACTAATAAAAAAGGCATCAATTTTCAGCTCTAGTACTACTGTGATCTCTTTATATGTTCGACATCCAACATTAAATTAAAATGCTGTTATAAATCCTACTTTCTGAATCTGGAATGAGTGTTGGGTTTTTGTCGCATGAGACTGCAGCAAATCTTGTCAAAAGCAAGGAAGCACGTCTTGTTCACTCAGAATTAATGTTGTGGATGAAAGAAGGAGGTAAAAGGGGTTGAATATGGTGAACTGAGGGTGTCAGAGGCAGTGGGGACCGGAGCTTCAGGGTGCCAAACCAGGCAGGGTATTTGCTGCTTTCAAGAAGTGGCTAATCAAGAAATGTAATTATCAACGACAAGCTGTGTGGCAGGAAGATTGCTGATCAACAGACAGACACATACACGCATTTGTATACATCAACGGAAAAATTCTAAGCAAAAAAAATGGTTGATTATTTCTCTGTGGAAGAAAAATACTTTCCAAACACCAGTGGTCCTGAAGAAGCCCTGAGGATTCTATCGAATCTCTGTAAAGAGGCTGCCATTGGGATTCAAAGCTAAATAGTACAGGTGATGTGCTACCTGGGCCTTATGTCATTGTTACATAATTTTAAGGTTATAAGATAAATACCTTGTCATTGGATTGTGAGAGAATAATATTATTAGATACTGACATGTATGACTTAAGACCGTTTCAGAAGGGTTCTATGTAAAGATGATAGGGGAGGGAGAAAAAAAAAAAAACACCCTGCAAGTACAGAGAAGAAAGAAACTGGTTAGCTTTTTCAATTCTGCTCAAGGTGGCAATGCATTACAGGAGAACATCAGGGAATTTTCCTACTCTTTCTGATAAAAAGATCCCTGCCAATACAGATTATCACCTAAGAACTATGAACTAAAAGGTATTAGGAGCTTCAACAAAGATACAGAGCACAGAGCTATATTCCTCTGCTTGGCTCATTCATAATTATGGATGAAATAAAGAGACATGTTTGCCTATTTGGAAGGGTGGGGTGGAAGGAAAAGGGGGAAGAACGAGCAGTTCAATATCTGGATCGAACAGAGGAACTTTTTCCCCCAAGGATCCTGCCGGGAGGAACCTTGACATGCACAAAGTCAGAACGTAGACAAAGTTGCCCTGGTGAGAACGATAAGGTCACCCGTGGGATTGCTGAGATTATCTCTGTCAAGCACTCGGACAGCATGCAGTCAAATGATGCATCATGCAGTCATTTTCGGGGGGGAAAAATCAATTTCTTCACCAGGTCGCTATTTGCTTTTCAAAGTGCCCTTGTAGGCCTTCACCACCAAGCATTTATCAATTTAAATGTTGTAAATTGATAATGTGCCACTGTGCCTTGTACTGTTTCTGAATTATTTTGATACTTATATTTTCTCAATAGTCTCCAAACCCTGAGAGCTTCCACGTTCAAAAGGGCGTTTTTCTTTGTTACACCCAGAAGTGATGAACTTTCTATGATTAGTGTATAGGAGAAAAATGCAGACTTGCTCGTTGGGGTGTGGGGGTCACAAGCTGCAGAAAAGTATATATTTTTCTTCTTTTTTAAAAATTAAGATATGTCCACTTGAAATACTTGAAAAGGGGGAGCATAAAACAGTATTTTCATTCATTTATTAAAAGGACTCCAGTTATCCTAGCATCGAATAAATTTAGAACACCAACTGCAAAAATGCTAACACTTGGCTCCATCATTTTAAGCCCTCTGCTGTGTTGAAATACCTTTTGTGTCTTTATATTCCAGCTCTCTAGGATGTGATGATGCCAACAAAGAGTAATAACTTGTAAGGAAAGCTAATGTCTTCTTTTTTTCACCCCACTAAAGAAATATATATATCTTTTACAAGCATGGAAGTGAGAGTATTAGCCACATACTAACCTCAACTTGATTTGCATTGAAAAACACAGAATGGAAGAGTGAGGTTTGCACTTTGGAAAAGCAAAAGAAAGACATGGCAGTTGCAAAGCATCTTTAACCTCCAGTGATTTATTGGCCCTCGGCCAAGTTATCAGGGGAATCTAATTCTTCTTTATTATTCAAATAAACCACATTTGGCACCATGGTTCTCTTTCAGAATAGCTTCACAAATAGACTGAGCTCTGTCATTTATTTGACCTTGTACTTGTGTGCTGTAGCTGTAATTTTATTTGCCATTCTATATAACAAATGCAGAGAAATCTAAAATATGGAGATGAACAACAGGATAGGGAAAGGAGTTTATGGCAAATATATCTGCATGGCTTAAAAAAAAAGACCAAATTTAAAACAACCACTTACCCCTTTTCACCTTCACCTCTATTAACTCTTATTATATCTGCAGCCACCCTGCCCTTTTCAGCAACCTGCCTTGAATCAAGCCAATTTGTAACCTTGTCTGCAGCTACCTTCTGGCTAGCTCACAATAGCCAGGAAATACTTTATAGAGGGGTGAGGACTTGGTGAGAAAAAGGGAAGTGACTCATTATGTGCACAAGGGGACTGGAGGTAGTGGGGGGTGATTACAACACATTTCAAGAGAGGCTTTAGCTGGCAGGTAGGGTATTTTCTAATGATATCACCCCATGCAAATGTGCACATTTCCTGGCTTGCTCTAGATCTCATTTTCTTGTAAACAGGACCCTGTATTAACTTAAAAGCACTTTGCTGGCATAGGTACACATTATAATCATCCTGTCTCATCTCATTTTCCAGAAAAAAATGTTTTCAGAAGATGTGAGTCCAGTTGTATTTTCTGGTTAACTGAGTTTCATGCCTCTGGCAACTATAACGTTCGATTTCTCAGGAGGATTTAGAAGAAAATGCAGGATGTAAGTATGGGTGAAGGAAAGTCGACTTGAAACCATGTAAACCACCAAACTAGCCAGTGCTATTGTGAGGCATGGATGCAGGAACCAAATGTCACCCTCCAAATGGTCTGCACAGCTACGGCTGGCGGGCAGTGGGCTTCTCTGCCTGCTTTTGAGATTTGCCATTTGGGTCTTTGTGTTTCTGTGTGGATCATGACAGCCTTGCTGTGAATGTGGACTCCAGCAGAAGCATATCAATGTCATAATCTACAGCTTAGCTCTACCAAAACCCTATGTGAGATTTTCAGATTTCAGTCCCAGAAAAACTTTGCTTTTATGAAGAAACAATGGTTTTTCATTTTTGATGGTTGACTGTATTTCCCTTTTTGCTTTGGTTACCATGAAGCTCATGGCTAAATCTGAAGCTTTAATAAAGACCATTTATAATAAATAGTCTTTTATGAGCCTCTTTTTCTCTTTTTTGTGTTTTTCTACTATGTGGTAACAGTTTACCTATTTTTGCTTATCTTCTTTTCCTTATTCCCTAGTTCTATTTTGACATTATTTTTATCATATGTGTTTATGTAAGCTATTTCAAATCCTTTGTGGAAAGAGGAGAGTATAAGCCAACAAATAAATATTTCTCTAAGCTTTAAATCCTATATCAACTAGAAATACTTTTTATTTATCATGTAAAGTCCCTTTTGGATTCTCTGGCGATTAAGCCCCTTACATTTTGGAAGAGATTTCATAAAAGCTGGCTATATATCACTGCTACATTTTCAGTGTTAGGGAACCCATTCTGTTTTCTTTCTTCATTTTCACTTCTGCCTGTTCCATTATAGCTAGAAAGCAGAGCTGTCTTGAACAGCTCTGAATGCCGTCACCAAATATAAGAAGTTATTTAGTCTCTATGCAAGCAAGATTCAGCATCAGTATGTAGGAATCTTCCTTTAAGATAAGGACTCTTGGGTGAGTAACTGGGAATCATTTTCACACAGGAAAGCAAGTCAACAGAGCATATGTCTGTAACCTGAAACCACTTCTTGGATGTTGTTAGGTTAAATATGTACATCTCTCCTTTCTCCCTCTCCCTCCCTCTCTCTCTCTCTCTTTCTCTCTCACTGTCTTGGGTGTATGTGTGTGCGTGCATGCACGCGTGCGTGTGTGTGTATCCCACAAAATCAAGAGGACTGTTGAGGAAGTTCAGAAATCATCATCATTCACTCATTCCCATAATTACAACAAGATGACAATACTTTAAAGAGAATAATACCCAGCACACACATGCCCTGGACACCAGGAGCTGTCCCACTCAAGGAAATGTCAAAGAGAAAATCTACTCTGGCTGTCTCCATCCCCATGCTACACAACAGAGCTCAGAAGTTTCCCTATTTTGTTTTCTTGTGAACCACCCCCCTAAAAAAATCCTAATTCTTTCCTGAGCATAAGCCATTTTAAAGCCACCATATTTATATACACATTGAAAGAAAATAAAACTGAGGAAGGGAATCTTGAGAGTTAGAAATACAGACATAGCTACGCTCTGTACCAAACCAACATGCTCATGGTCCTCCTTAACAATTTCACTGGAGAAGTCTTTGATGACAGTTACACATTGTCTTTATTTAACAAAACTATTTGAAAAGGAAAGGAGGGACCATAACTTTATGGATTCCTTATCACTGTCCAGAATTTGATGGAATAACCACTTAGCCAAAGTCGTAGAATACAAGCAGAGCTTTTGGTTTGCACTTAACTAAGGGTGTGTGTGTGTGTGTGTGTGTGTGTGCACGCACGCTTGTGTAAAAGAGCAAATGCTTAATTGACTTAGAATATATTTACTTTGTGTATCACCCCACAATCCCTACAACTGAAAAAGGGTATTGAAGAAACGTGGAAAGAGTTGTGTCTTGGGACCTCGATTTCTCTATTAGGACTCAGAAACTTAACTGGGTTGAAAACTCCTTTCCAGAGTTTTAGCATAGATTTTTTTCCCCCTCATGCTTCAGGCATTTAAAAATACAATGTTCTTATCAGATTATTTTCATATTAATCCAGAACTATTCTTAAGCTTTAGCTCTGAACTCTAAATAGATAAATTGGTATATGCAAAAATCACTTTCTACCGACTGACCCCTCATCACTTCAGTTGCACAGTGCTGCCAAATGAAGGCCCCTATCTCCTATCTCACAGCCTCTACCTGCATATTTGACAGTTTCTGCCAACACTGAACACATCCACCAAAGGAAAAGAAGGCAATGGCACATTTTGGCCAGGGAATGCCCCTGGATAACTCAAGATGCTGACTACTGGTACGTACTCTAAAGCCCATTATATATAAAAGCAGGGACTGATTGCACAGAAATTGCCAGATATTATACCATGTCTACACAGCTGCTTTGTTTCACAGAAATCTCAATTATTTGTTTCAGATTTTACTTGATGATACAGTGGAAAAGCAGCTAAATAAAATACTTTTAAGGAGAAACCAGCATAGGGTTAAAGCCAAATTTTTCTTGAACAGATGATATTTCAGATGGCCGCACTATTCCAGATGCATCAATTTCCTTGAAAATCCAATCCATATATGTGCATATGCTGTGCTGGCAGGAGGACTGACTGAAATGGCCAAAACCCAAGAGCTAATATTCTTTTGGCCAGAATAATGCAATTATTATTTTCCTAGCTATCAGTCTAAGCATACAGAGCCATCTGTTATGCAAAGCAAACATACACATCTCAATTACAGAAAATGCAGTTGCCTTGACAGAATTTGGATTACACCACTAACCAGGGCTGTAAAATGTGTTTTGAGCTAGTATATAATGGATGCTTTTCAGGAGTTCCCTAATTAGCATTTACCTGCTTAAACTAATTATTCATCCTTCTTCTTTACTGGCTTATTAAACTTTGCTGGATACTCCGCATAAAACAGATGAATATGGGCACTGCAGAACAACAAACAGTGGTGCTTCCACTTCTATATGGTAATAACAACGTAACAACATGGGGGCTCACCAATTTCAGAACTGAAGATTTTCAATACTAGGCCCCAGACAGATTAAGACAAGGCTTAAAGTCTATTAAAGGCTATTACAAAACCAGATCTTTCAACAAGATACAAGAATACTAACACTGAGCTGATAAAAGCTCAGTTTCTATCATTTGGTTTGCTGAAGTCCACATAAAGTAGAATTACTGCATACACTATAGCTGAGAGCTTGCATGTTCTTCAAGGAAGCATTAACAGACCAGACCCTTGTCTGGATTCTCAACAGTAAATAATCAAATTTGGCAGTGTTTCTCCTCCTTCCCCAAGCCTCCTCACATGCCAAATCTCTCTCTCTATTATTTTCCAATGTCTTTCTTGATTTAGCTATTACCCGGCAAACTCGCTAACAGCCAAAAGGGTCCAGCCGTGCTGGATGTCTCCTTAGAGCTGTGCCAACTTTCAGAAGCAATGAGTCTGGGGCGGGTCCTGCTTTAAAGGAGAGAGACAAATCTTATCTCTATCTCTAGCTTCAAGGGGCAACTGAATGAGCAGTAGATTATTCAGCTTGGCAGAATATCACACACACACAAAAACCCTCCCACTGAGGCAGTGTTTTCCTCATGCCAAACCACCAGATGAAAGGGGTCAAACTTAGCCAATCACCTGTATGGGCGCAAATACCTAGATGTTCAGCATTTCTATGGAGAAAACATCTGGATAATTAGCTGAATTGCAAACCTTGCTTCAGGATATTTTGGCATTCATTAGATGCAGCCCACATCTTGGAATTCACTAGAACTGAAATTTTTGTGTTCCAGAGGAATATTGAGAAGTAACATCCAGGATTTTGTCCCTGGCCCATCAGCCTCCATTTTCTTTTCTTTTACCCTCCGAAAAACACATGTGAGTAATTAAATGGCAAATAATGAAAAGCCATCTTGTTTTATGAAATCATCTTTCAGTGATAGGAAGCATTTGCAAAGGTAGCAAAATACATCCTTGCTGGAACCCTCCCTGCAACACATTTTAATGGTCTCTTTCAGCATTTCTTGACTCCAAATGACTCCTGCCATTGTGTCAGCTCCCAGGATAATGCAGGGTACTCCATAAACATCCAGTAATAGGACACAAGGGAAGCACTATTAGTGTGTCCCTCTCCTACCGGGCACAGAGGTTTCAAAGTTCAAAACAACCAAGGGAAGAAACTTCATTTGTTCTCAATAAATTAATAATGATCCTTTGGGGGTGGGGAGGGGAACTGAAGTTTTTGAGCACAAGTTTATTCTGAATGTTCAACACTGACACACAGGTTTCTCAGTGACTATTAGAGAACAGTTGGGTAAAGCCATTAAATAATAAATTTGATAATTCATGCTAAACAGAATATTCCTTTAAGAAGGGAAAGCATGAGGCTGAAGAAGACTTCATAATCATTGCCAAGAATGTAAAATGGTTTTACTTACTTGTGAGAGGCCTAGGTAGATGGAGACTGTTTCAGAAATGTACAAAAATTTTCCTTCTTGATTTAGTGCAAATACAAAGCCATCCAGGGACTGCAGGAAAAAACCAAACATATAAATAGATTAATAAACATAAAGGATGCAGATTCAATTAGTAAGACAACTGAGAAAAAGCAATACATCAATTTTTTTTTTTTTTTTTTGAGACAAGAGTCTTGCTCTGTCTCCTAGGCTGGAGTGCATTGGTATGATCTCGGCTCACTGCAACCTCTGCCTTCCTGGGTGCAAGCAATTCTTTTGCCTTAGCCTCCCGAGTAGCTGGGACTACAGGCATGTGCTCCCCATGCCCAGCTAATTTTTGTATTTTTAGTAGAGACAGGGTTTCACCATGTTGGCCAGGCTGGTCTTGAACTCCTGACCTCAGGTGATCCACTCACCTTGGCCTCCCAAAGTGCTGGGATTACAGGCATGAGCCACCGCACCCAGCCACACTGAATTTAAGACCATTTTTTCTCCGTGTTTAACGGAAGTCCTAAGATCATTTAGTATTGCATTATACATGAGCAATTTACAAGTCTGAATTAAGACTGAAAGCTTTCTTTTACTTTAGGGACTTATATCTCTTGTCATTTTGATCAAGATACATTACATTCATGTACAAAATAAGGTCATGCTGATTTTATGAGATGTTGCCTTTATTTTTTTGGATTCACTGGGCACTAAGATTAAATCAGCAAGATTCTCCATTAAATAGTTGAACAGGAATGAAGATCATAATGAAATGAAAGGAAAAAGACTTCCTATATCAAGAGCAGGTAAAAATCACTACTTGAACCACTATGAACATCAACAATTTGCTAATTAATAAGGAATTATACCTTCCTTACTCCCAGTGCCCATTGTGTTAGAACAATAGGAAAAGTCAATATATTAAGGGAGAATATATATGAGCTGCAATCTTACAAACTCTAATTCTGTTTTGCAAAACTCTCTATACATACACACACATATGTATGGATATATAAAATTTGGATTTTCTGCTGAATACAGTTGCTCATGCCTGTAATCCTAGCACTTTGGGAAGCTGAGGTGGGCAGATCACTTGAGACCAGGAGTTCAAGACCAAACAGCCTGGCCAATGTGGTGGAAACCCCATCTCTACTAAAAAAAAAAAATATAAAAATTAGCTGGGTCTGGTGGTACGTGCCTGTAATCCCAGCTACTTGGGAGGATGAGGCACAAGAATCACTTGAACACAGGAGGAGGAGGTTGCAGTGAGCCGAGATCACGCCACTGCACTCCAGCCTGGATGACAGAGCAAGACTCTGTCTCAAAAAAAAAAAAAAAAGGATTTTCATGTTTCCTGACCCGTTTTCACTGCTCCATTGGTCAGAAACTATGGATGACACCCAAGCCCCTCCTCTGATTTCTTGGGTTCTGAAAACAATTCAAAAGTCACACTATACTGTTCCACTAAAGAGCAAATTACATGAGAGATGAACTTTTATCCACAGTAATACAATAATACCAGCTTACATTTATTAAGCATTCCATGCTAAGCAGTTTGCACATATTGTCTCTTTTAATTTTCACAAGTATTATATGAAGTTATTGTATTATTATCTGCATTTTACATACATGGAAATTGAGTGAAGTTAGGTGAGAAGCCTCTTCCTAGTCTGGAGATCAGATATGAACCTTGGCAGTGGGACTTAACTAACTATATTACCTTCCCACAAAAATAAAGATTCGCGAATTGACATGTGTGAATTTATGAAAAGACAAATACTCACAGCATTTAAAAAATTAAAATATTTACACTAAGAGGCAGCCTGTGACATCTTAAACATTGTCCCTTGTTATTGAGCAACTTTTGTTTAAATGATAGAATCCCCCCATTGTGGGTGGAAGACAGAGGTGAAGCAGGATGGCAAAAGAGTACTCAAGTTATTTCCACAGGAGGTCACCTGGCCATTTTGCTCCGAAATATTTCCCGGAACCAGCTATGGGGAATAAAATACTGTCTAAGGGAACTGGGCTCTTTACCTTTGACAAAACTGCCAAACCCTCTGGAATCTTTTCTGATAGAGCCTTTCAAGCACAGGGTGTAGTATACTGGAACCTCACTTTGAACCAGTGCAAAGGGAGATATTTCCATCCTAAAGTTTGGGAAGAATCTAATTTCAACATATCTTTACCTCAGACAAGATGTCTCCTGAGGATGACTCATGAGACTTAGGACTCTCCCCTTTGTGAATATTGCCTTGGAGATTATAAAAGGGCTTGTTAGGTTTTCCATTTGACCTGATAGCCATGGCTGGGTACACAATCATAGAAAACTGTGCAAGTCATCTTCTCAAATTTTAATATGTCATTGTCAATTAGAGCAACAACACAAAGTCAGATCACAGAACTTCTAAGGACACAAGGGACAGTTGGAAGCCTGTGTGGGTGCAGAAGAATGAATTGATGAAGATGGTGTGGGGATAATCTCCTATAGTTCTAAACATTCATTTTACACGGGAGGAAACTGAGGCACAGAGAGGCTAAGTGGCTGGACAAGATCAGATAGCCAGTTAGTGGCAGAGCCAGGATAAAATCTTTACTCCCATACAATTATTAAAGCATTTGTGGCATCGTATGTTTCTGGTTGGCTTATTCAGTTCTCAACCAGAGAATTTCTGAATCACTGAATTTCTCAACAGTGGGACAATGCCTTATTTATCTTTAGCCAGCACCTAAAACTACTCAATCAAAATTTATGAAATCCAGTTCTACCTCCACGCTCAGTGCTCCTTTTTCCTTGTATCACAAATACCATAATGACTAATAAGGATGGAAACTATTTTCTTGAAGAGTCCAGCTTATGGACTTAGATTATTTGCAGATTCAGATTCCACAGATTTCTACTACAGTCTGGGATACCTCCTGATATTTAGAAAAGAGTGGATTTTTTATGTCCTCTAAAACACCCAGCGCTATTTATGAATAGATGTGTCACTTGCTATCTACGCCTATTCTTTACTTCCTCACTAAAGGGAATTGTGATTTTTAACATTAGGCTCAGATTTCACGTAGTCACTAAAATATTTGAGGAGGTTTGGGCACCATAGCAGGGTAGAGGAATATCTGGAGGCTAAACATCTGATGTCATTAAGCAGTGGCGATCTAAAAGCTGGCCAGTTTTGTTTGGCAAAAACAGAGGCTTCGACACATGTTCCAGTTTCCTGGTGAGATTAAAATGAGTCTATGTCTACATGACACAAAGACATCCAGTCAATTCAATTAAAAATAACAGCCGATTTGGTGGGGGGAAAACAACTAGTTAAATTAGTTGTTAGTTATCAGAGAAGTAAAACACACACACACATCCACAAACACACACAGACACACCACCAACAACTGGTTTATTCACCATGTTTTTCACTTTTATGCTTATCATTTTGGTCAATTATACCAATAGTCTGAGATCAATGTCCATATCTCAGATTTGATTACCTTTCAAATAAAGAATGGGATATGAAATCAGGTCTAAAGTATATTGCCAAAGTCACTTTTCACATAGCCACCACCTTCTGATTCAGGACTGTCTCTGTCTATAGTTAGCTGTACGTTGCCACTTAGAAAGGTTTGAAGGGTAGCCTCATGGTTGGTTTAATTTGGATATTATCTTAAAAAGGTGGGAGGAGGAGAAAAACATTCAGTTAGTTAGTCTTGGAAATCAAGTGTGATTAATCTGAAAGTTCTGTGGAAGTTTTTAAAATTTTGAATCAAGAAAGCTATTATATACTGCGCTGTTCAATCACTGCAGGCTATTTTTTAATTTTTTTTAACTGCCCACTGTTTTCAACAGGAGCCAATTAAGATTCTGGGGTCAAAGGGTTAATTACATCTTCTTACTCACTATGTAGAATTTTCTGATTATTAACTAAGGTTGGACTAAGATGAAAAAGAACCTACACAAATGTTAATGCTAGCCCCTCCTCGAGAAGATTTATTGTAAAGCCATGCTGAAATCTATCTGCTTTCCTCAAAGCAGATGGAGAACAAAATCTTAGAAGAAACAGTAAAACAGACGTTTTAAAGAATGCAAGTATCTGATTTATCAAGACAGTTTTCTTATTACTGAAAGGAGTTCTTAGCTATCCAGACAGGGCTGATTGGAGATTTCCTTTGTCACATCCCAGTAAGTCTGTGAGATACACATGCAAGAAGTGAGGCTTGGATACACAAGTCAGGAGTTCCAGCATCTCTGAATAATAATGCCTGTAATTATAATTTATATTCCCTGACATCGGTGTAACATATAAAGTGTAAGGCATAGTTTCCTAACCCCAGAAGCCAAATGCTTCTAACAGTACCTGTCAAATGATGAGGTTATTTCCTTGCAGGGTATGGAACTAACCACAGCTTCATGACTGAAGGTATACCAATGTTTAATGCATTGTGCTAAATGCATTTATATTTGTCAAAGGAGTTTTGTCTGTCTGCCTTCCTTTTTGTGCATATTTCTGTGCAGCCAAGTTTCACAGAGTGACATATTACCATGGTGCTCTGATAGGGACAATTTTTAAGTGAGTATATAAGCACTCTGAAATTAGTAGTTCCTTCTTTGACATTCCAGTACAGAAGGGGGAAAAATCACCCAAAAGTCTTTTCCTATGACTTAACTCCAGTTAGAGAGAAGAATTACCAGTAGTCTAGGTTATTTTAATGACAGATTATTTTAAACTAAGCCTTCACCATCTGTTCCACCCCCTAATTATGAATGCAAAAAGAACATATTTCACAATTACATCAGTAAAAAAGTAAGATATACATGATTTAAATGCATGCATGTGCTCCTTGTCCAATGTGCCATGCATCTGTGATGTTCTTCCAATTCAGGCTCAGACTGCAGAGAAAATGCCCAGACGTGACAGAGAACAATCTTTGGCATACTCAACTTTCCCTTCAAACCCAGAGTTCTTCACTGGTGTGACACAATTCTGTTAGGACAACAGCAGAGCCTGCATTTGAGCACTATGCTTATTAGACATTAGAAACTAGTGTTTTACAGCTGCTAAGACAGTTTTGCTGTTAATGAAAAGAGGCTCTGTGAGAAAACTGCCTCCATTCCCTAAGCAATGGGTTAGCATTGGGAAGAAGTGAGTCTGGCCTTGAACCCTATGAGAAGCCTGGCTGGAGAGTGAGGACAGGACTCCATTGCCCATCTTTCCACTCTACTTTGGCAGCAGTTAAAAGAATTAGAAAGAAAAAATATATTTTTTATATTTTTTGTCCTTTAGATACAATGACACTTTGATAGAGCTCATTAAAATGCCATACTGCCCTCTGAATGCACTCAGGAAGTGATGCTATACTGCTCAGGCACACACATGTGGACTCCCAGCAACTTCAAGGAGAACCTGGCTGGTGCCCAAAGTGCCCACATGTATCTGTTTATGGGGAAGAAAAAGATTCACAAATTGTCTTTGCAATCTGACTTTTAACAATCCAGCACTATGCAGAAACAAAAGCATTACTTTCAGAAATAAGAATCTAAGGCAAGTATATTTTCTCAAAGTGGATAAAAGCACACACATCAAAGGTTTAGACTTTTATTTAACTATTAAAAATCTCCAAGTTTTCTGTTCCTTCCTTTGCCTTCCAATGAGTCAACTGCACAAAGGATAGCATAGGTTCAGATTGTCAGGTACCAAAAGCCACACGTGTCCCAATCACAACACCAAATTTGATTAGTTAAAGTTGACTATTTTTCTACTAAAAAATAAATCCAGAACAGCAAACTGTGATGCCTCAAAACACCTTTTGTTAGGGTTTCCTACAACATGTAAATTCAAACATCTTAGGTGAGGAAACAGTTGAGAGCCATAGACGGCCTCCCTACAGTTCTCAAAAGAGAGACAGCAGAATAAAAGGAGTGACACTGAGCTAGCAAAATGCTGAAACATAAGAAGAACAAAGACACCCACTTTCTGAGCAAGATGAGGTTGTGCTTCTGCTCCTTCAATTCCTTTTTGGGGGAGCTGTGTATCAAGGTGCTGACCTTTTTTTTCTGGGATGCTAGTTTAGACTTTACATCCAGCCTTAAAAGATGCAGAAGTACTGATTTGAACATCCAGCAAAATGGACAATAGGCTCTGGTCAAAAAGACAGTGTGTGGCATTTGGTGGAATCACACTGGCCTCTGAGCCACAGGGGCTACTCCATATTATCTCTGGTTTGTCCAAGGGGACCTGGGGTTCCACTTGGGGCGAAGGTAAGCAAATGCTCCTTTTGCCTCATGGAGAGGATTCCCAATAGTTATTTTAAAGCACAAATATTCATTGCAGTGCTACATCTGCTTTGTGTTCATGTGGTACATTAAATTATTGAATGGTAGACTTCCAAACCTAAGGGCTTATTCCTTATCGTGCTTCTCTCTCATTGAATTCAGAGTTCTTTTTCAAGGTAAAGGAGGAATCCTCACCTTGGCAGAAGTAATATAAACAATACATTGCGCTGGTCCTGAATGGCCTAAAAATGTCACTGCTCAGCTTTGGCTAGAAATATGCTGTTCACACACACGTGGGTACCAGGTGTCTTTCAAGTTGTTGGCATTAAAAAAAAAAAACTAAAAGAATAAATAACAACTGTTTACTTTACATCCTGTAGATTACAGACTACTGGAAAGAAGGAAGTGGTCTGCATTAAATATATTATATGTGAATGGAATATGCTGTTATGCATGTTATATATAACATACATTGCATTTATTGTCATAGAATGTTATAAACAATGTGCAGTTAATTCAATATTCACCAGGGGAAAGAAAAGGAAGCAAATATTTGTTAGTCACATTATGTAGGTCACATGTGAGATAGGTATTATTTAATCCTACTTTGCAGATGAGGAAACTGAGGGTTGGAGAATTTAAATCCATTGCTCAATATCACATAACCAACATGAGGTAGAGCTGAGAATGAAGGATCCTTGACTGCTTTTCCTCTCACTGCTGAGACCTCCTGCTGGGTACTTCAGTTGTTTCACACTTTGATATAGGTGTGCAGAATCCTTGCCTCTTCAGGCATTTCTTTCCACAAAAGTGAGTCTCATGCTCTTTCTGTCTAGAAAACACCCATTGACTCCAATAGAAAGCACCTCTTGAGTGCTTACTATGCATCAAGCCCATGGCAGCCTGGGGTTTACAAAGGGGAATGAGACGAGGTTCCCACTCACACTGCTTTTGTAAAGAAGACTCATCTGTGGGATGCAAGACTAAAAAAATGAATACAGTTGAAAATTAACTTTATAAAACAGAAAACCCCAAGGCAAAGGCAGTTTCCAGTTTAGGATACCCTAAATACACAGTGGGAACCCCTGGATGACCCAGCTGATAAGCAACTTCAGCAAAGTCTCAGGATACAAAATCAATGTGCAAAAATCACAAGCATTCCTACAAACCAATAATAGACAAACAGAGAGCCAAATAATGAGTCTCATTGGCAATTGCTACAAAGAGAATAAAATACCTAGGAATATATCTTACAAGGGATGTGAAGGACCTCTTCAAGGAAAGCTATAAACCACTGCTCAAGGAAATAAGAGAGGACACAAACAAATGGAAAAACATTCCATGCTCATGGATAGAAAGAATCAAGAATCAATATTGTGAAAATGGCCATACTGCCCAAAGTAGGTTATAGATTCACACTATCCCCATCAGGCTACCATTGTCTTTCATCACAGAATTAGAAAAAAACTACTTTAAATTTCATATGGAACCAAAAAAGAGCCCATATAGCCAAGACAATTCTAACCAAAAAGAACAAAGCTGGAGGCATCATACTACCTGACTTCAAACAAAGCTACAGTAAGCAAAACAGCATGGTACTGGTACCAAAACAGATATATATAGACCAATGGAATAGAACAGAGGCCTCAGAAATAATGCCACACATCTACAACCATCTGATCTTTGACAAACCTGACAAAAATGAGCAATCGAGAAAGGATTCCCTACTTAATAAATGGTGTTGGGAAAACTTGCTAGCCATATGCAGAAAACTGAAACTGGACCCCTTATTTACATCTTACACAAAAATTAAATAAAGATAAATTAAATACTTAAATGTAAGATCTAAAACCATAAAAACCTAAAAGAAAATCTAGGCAATACCATTCAGGACATAGGCGTGGGCAAAAGACTTCATGACTAAAACACCAAAAGCAATGGCAACAAAAGCCAAAACTGACAAATGGGTTCTAATACTAAAGAGCTTCTGAACAGCAAAAGAAACTATCATCAGAGTGAACAGGCAGCCTACAGAATGGGAGAAAATTTTAAAAATCTATTCATCTGACATAAGGCTAATATCC
Source organism: Callithrix jacchus (assembly GCF_049354715.1). Taxonomy (NCBI): domain Eukaryota; kingdom Metazoa; phylum Chordata; class Mammalia; order Primates; family Cebidae; genus Callithrix; species Callithrix jacchus. Next base: position 68,061,864 of record NC_133509.1, on the reverse strand, counting down.
AGAATCTACACGGAATTTAAACAAATTTACAAGAAAAAAACAAGCCACACCATCAAAAAGTGAATGAAGGATATGAACAGACACTTCTCAAAAGAAGACATTTATGTAGCCAACAAACATATGAAAAAAAGCTGATCATCACTGTTCATTAGAGAAACCATCTCAAGCCAGTTAGAAGGGTGATCATTAAAAAGTCAGGAAACAACAGATGCTGGAGAGGATGTGGAGAAATACCAATGCTTTTACACTGTTGGTGGGAGTGTAAATTAGTTCAACTAATTATGGAAGACACTGTGGTGATTGCTCAAGGATATAGAACCAGAAACACCATTTGACCCAGCTATCTCATTACTGGGTATATACTCAAAGGATTATAAAGGATCATTCTACTATAAAGACACATGCACAAGTATGTTTATTGCAGCACTATTCACAATAGCAAAGACTTAGAACCAACCCAAATGCCCATCAATGACAGACTGGATAAATAAAATGTGGCACATATACACCATGGAATACTCTGCAGCCATAAAAAAGGATGAGTTCATGTCCTTCGCAGGGACATAGATGAAGCTGGAAACCATCATTCTCAGCAAACTAACACAGAACAGAAAACCAAACATTGCACATTCTCACTCATAAGCAGAAGCTGAACAGTGAAAACACATGGACACAGAGAAGGGAAAAATCACACACCCTGATGGGGTGTGGGGGGCTAGGGGAGGAATAGCATTAGGAGAAATACCTAATGTAGATGACAGGTTGATGGGTGCAGCAAACCACCATGACATGTGTATACCTGTGTGACAAACCTGCACGTTCTGCACATGTATCCCAGAACTTAAAGTATAATTAAAAAAAAAAGAAAAGAAAAAGAAAACACCTCTTGACTGCAACAGAGAGTACCTGTTGACTTCTTACTATGCATCAAGACCATAACAGCCTGGGGTTCTCAAAGGGGAATGAGACAAGGACTCACAAGCTGCTTTCTTAAAAAAAAAAAAAAAAGTCTTGAATCCGTGGGATCCAAGACTAAGAAAATGAACAGAGTTGAAAATAAACTTTATAAACAGAAATCCCCAAGGCAAAGGCAGTTTCCAGTGCAAGATACCCTGAATACACAGCATGGACCCCCGGATGACCACGTTCCAGACCTTTACTAGGTTGGTGTTGTTTTTGAGAAAGGCATGAAGTGCTAGATTTGGAAAACATGCAGTCAAAAGACCACCAGACTTTGAAGAAATTCCCATACTTTTGAAGAAGATCCCAGAGCTCAGAATTGGATAGGGGACCCCATAGGTTATAGATAATCTCTAGTAGAACCACATCTCCCAATAGGCAGCTGGTATGTAAGACTGGACCACGTCACATACAAACTGGCCAGAACATGGACCCCATTTCCTGTCCCAGAGTTTTTCATTCAGACTTAATACATTTGTTTTTCCCCCTTCTCTGGTAGTATATACATGCCATTTTATATAGAAGTCAATGTAAAAATGTTAGACTACGTAGAAATTTATTTTATAGTCATAGTTACCTGAAAGTACAGCCTTATTTACCTGAAAGCACATCCCTGATGTCGGCAGGGAAACCCACAGTGCTTCTGTCATGGCTAATTATGGTATGAACCTGACTGTTTACTGGGCAGTAGGCAACTTTAAAAAACAGGTTCTTAAGACAAAATAATAAATGCCTTGTACAGGTATTCCTTTAGGTAAGGGGGTTTGTGTCAGGAGAGTATCAATGATTAAAGAATCCCTTAATGAATTCAGCATATTAAAAGACCACTTAGAGACCTCAGACACTAATCTGGTGCATTTGTGTTTTATTTCTAGGAACATTTTATTTGTATCTCCAGAGAAAAGGCATAAAAAACATTTGTACTCAAAGGAACTTGATGGTTACAAATATAGTTCAGAAATTCTGGTTGGGGATAATTCATGAGCCATGAAAACCTTCCATGTTAATTTCAGGAAATCATTGTAACTAGGTTCTATACTCTTTATTTTATATATCATTCATATAATTAACAATTAATTTTTAGTAGAACCACATACAGCTATAAATATGATGGGCCAATAACAGAAACTAGTATTTAGTTCCTGAAGTCAACAATGCTCAGAATGGTCCTTAAAATCTTTTGTGAGTAACTGCATCTCTCCTGGGTCCTTCATTTTACAATATTGAAATCTTTATATTGGTTTTCTGTGAATTCCAGATGCTTAGAGGCTATGTTGCTTCACTGCCTTGGCTCCAGAATTTAGCTCCATACGAAGCAGAGATATATATGTTTATAGGAAAATTAATTATTCTGATGGAACTGAGACCTGGTCCTGAATGATCTCTGGATAAACAACTTGGTTTACTGCTTGCTATGACTCACGGCTGCTTTGCTAACCTTCTTTCATTTCACAGTTGGCTGCTGAGTCTAGGTGAGTAGGACCTGCATACGCTGCCTGTCCACAGAGCTCTCATCCTATTCAAGGATCCAAGGAATGGAAATGCTTCTGTTTTTATCCCCACATGCCAGACTATGTAAGACATGGGAAGCAAAAAAGATTACAGATTGTTATGGTTGGCTAACATACTTGCATATATCCAGAACACAACAACTAATATCACAAGAAATCTTCCTCAGTGATGCTCTGGATGGCATCCTTCAAAGAAGAGCAATTCAGCTTGTGAAAACTGCTAGGACCAAATTTGCTAGGTGTACATGAAATGACTGCGTTAATTTATACAGTTGAAAGCTGTAATGCATACTAGGGAGGCTGAGGCAGGAGAATCATGTGAGCCCAGGAGTTTGAGGCCAGCTTGAACAACATGGTAAGACCTTGTCTCAAACAAAACAAAGCAAACCCCAGGTAACAAAAGAAAACTACAGTGGTGCTTGGCTGTATTAATCCTGGCTTCTCCTCTGTGGTCTAATTCAGGAACAGAATGAAAGGACTGGGTTGAGTTATGGGGTTTTTGGTGCTGGTAATTTTGTGGAATGATTTAGTAAAGAAGAAAATCAAATTCTGGTATTTTCCATTGGCTTTCTAAAGTGAATCTTTTGTTATTTTTTAAAAAATTAAAAGTGAAACTGGAATTTTCTTCCTTTTTCTTATTCTACTTCAATGATAATTCTGACTGGAAATCAATCAATGCTATCACTGAAGAGGGATTAGCCATTTATTACTTGAATCTGCAAGATCAAAAGGTGATCTCACCAAAATCTCAATGAGTTTTCCTGGGAATCACTGGAATGAAGTTTTCTATATAGACGGTAACTATAACTACCTGAAATATGAAAATAAAGTCTCAAGGGACTACCTTGAAGGTAAAAGCAGGTATGTTAAGGTGATTTGAACAAGGCAAAGAATATATCTAAACCATGGAAACCACTGTGTTGATGATCTCTGTGCCTTTCTGACCTACCATATCAGACAGCAAAAAATAATAGGCTCAGATATCTTCTGTTTTAACTATCTGATTGGTGTATCAAATAATCATTGTAATTATTATTATTATTTTTTGCCTCAGCCTTCCATGTAGCTGGGATTACAGGCACCTGCCACCATGCCTGGCAAATTTTTGTATTTTTTAGTGTAGACGGGGTTTCACTATCTTGGCCAGGATGGTCTTGAACTCCTGACCTTGTGATCCGCCAGCCTCAGCCTCCCAAAGTGCTAGGATTGCAGGCGTGAGCCACCATGCTCATCCCACTGTGATTATTTTTTTTTAAATAGATGCTCAGCCTTTAATCCTAGCCCATTAGGAGGGCGAGGTAGGCAAAATGCTTGAGCTCAAGAGTTTGAGACCAGCCTGGCAACAATGTGAAACCCTGTCTCTACCAAAAATACAAAAAAAAAAAAAATGTAGCTGGCTGTAGTGCCACATGACTGTGGTCCCAGTTACTCAGGAGACTGAGGTGGGAGGATCACTTGAACCCGGAAGATAGAGGTTGCAGTGAGCCAAGATTGTGGCACTGCACTCCAACCTGGGTGACAGAGTGAGACCCTGTCTCAAAACTAAAATAGGTGCTCAAATTTGTTTAAAAATATTTGAAAAGGTGTACTTCAGTATTATCTTGAAGTGAAAGATATTATGCAAGTAATAGATTGTGCGTATCAACAAGCAAATTATATCTAGTACATGAATTGTCACTAGATGATCATTTTTTTCAGACACAGATTTGTTCTATACATTTTGAGATGCCTGGGCATTTGGTTATACATAAATATAAACATGTTCACATAGGCTTCTGTAATTACTAACTGGGCATGAATCATTTGTTGGAGTTAATAATGCTACCAAATACATGTCCCAGGGCAGAAGAAAGTGTCAATAACTTTTGTCCAGATATAGCCTTTCTTTCCCTTCTGACCTGGAGTGCTGTCAACACATGTGATCTCTCTCTTTCTTGGTTTCTTTAGGTGAAGTCAGAGGCCAGTAGCTGGCATCGCAGCCAAAGAAGGGCAGACCTTGTTGTTCTGCTTTTCCCTAAACAGCACAGAGTGCTAGACTGCTGGGAAAATATAACTTAGTGTGCATGTGGACTTGGGCTATTTGCAATAGGCTGCCACAGAACTCTTGATATCCACTTTTTCTACAGAGCCTTATCACCAAACACACCTGAGTCATCGCTGGGTAAACTGCTTTCAGTGAATTAGGACTCTGTGGTTTACTGAAGTTGTGTAACAGTCATGGCATTACGCATCTTACAAGGGATTTGCTGTACCAATAATCTAGTTATGCGTGATCTATTCAAACACACTGATGTGCCAATCAAAAGAAATTCCAAAAGAAATTTGGAGTTGATCATATTGGTAATTTGCTCACTAGAAACCTCGAATCAATAATCTCAGTATAATTCTAACAGGCACAATGATTGTTTATCCACTTTTGTGTTAAATAGCTGAAGATGTGTTAGAACAAAAATAATTTAAAAATGGATATATTCCACCATTCAATACATTTGATGAATGACAGTCTACATCTCAGTGACTATCAGACTTATTAAAATCAGTCTACAGAATTTATAGTGGACTTAACCATTTATAGCAATAATACCTTCAGCCACAATTGCCACCTCTTACTTAGTCTTTCTCAATGTTCTATGTCAAAGGCATCCGAATTGCCAACAACAATGGTGTGGGAAGGGACAAAGATACTGATTAATTTCCAAGCCTTGTTTTTTCACTTACCCCTCTGCCTGGTATCTTTTAAGAGCTGGGCACATGAACTAATATTTATTTTCATTACTTGAATGGTATTTACCTTAGTCCAGAATCAGAAGACTACAAGATGATCAACTTCACAATTGAGAAAATTTCCACAAACTCTTATACAAACTTGCAGAATTATTATTTTGAATGAAGTCCCAATAATTTAAGAAGAACAAATCCCCATTACAACTGGTGATATAAGATTCGTCAGGGAGGTTGGTATTTACTTAGAATCTAAGTTAGACATAGAACATAACCAAGTTAGACATAACTTAGATTCTAAGTAAATACCAACCTCCCTGATGAGTGATAGTAGCCTGAAAAAGTGAGGAAGTACAATGTCAGATGGTATCACCTGGAAAACGACAGTGCATAGGTTTGGCTCCACTGTTTTTCTGCCCCTTCTATGTTCTCATTTTAGACCCCTTTCATTTTTTTTTCTTTTGTTTCTTCTTCACTTTTCCGTTCATCTTTTGGTTTGCATTTTGCATTCATCTATTTAGTCAAAGAGGGCTGATGGATGCAGGGAGTGCTTGTGAACCTAGGGTAGTATAACAACTCTGAATTTATTTATACATCTGACTCATGGGGGCATGATTACTGACAAATTCTGAAGACCAAGAATGGCTGTGAATTTGTGTAGGCTAGTATGAATTTAATAGGGTTGAATACTGGGGATAGATTCTCTTCCTTCCAATGAGATTTGCTCATTCTAGCCTTGACCTTTCCCAACCAGTCAGATTTGCTTTACTGTCTTGCTTGGGGGTTGTGCTTTAGTAACAGGATGACCTACTTTAATTTCTACTTAAATGTGTCACAGCCTGAAAAGTGACTTCCCCTAAAGGACTGAGCACTTAAAGACTCAAACTGGCCTCTGAGCCCGAATGGAAGACTTTTATCCCAAAGCAAATAAAAATATATTAAGGGTTTTACAAACACAACCTTAAGTCTTTATCATTTTCTGTATGTGCCTTCTACTCTCATTACAGGTTAACTGTACTTGTTAAGACATTTGCTGCTCCTCTCCACTAGATTTTTATCCTTTTCTGGCTCCTTTTCTGCCACAACAGGAGCCTTTAATTAAAGTGTTAGCCAATATTATTTTGCCTTTTCCTAAACAGCACACAGACATGACCCACTAGGAAGGCCTGATGGGCTAGTTGTAGATATAGACCTGCACAGTTTATCGACATCCTTAATTTCACGTGAGCTACTGACTAGCATTTATCTAATACTGTATAATCCAACAAACTCAGCCCTTTCTCATAAGCTCAGCAAGGTACAAGCAATATATCCTTAAAGGCAATGGCCAAAGAAATCCCATTCCTTCACAGTTTTCAACGGCAAATCTTCCTTATATTGGGTCCCCTACTGATAACTATGTTATCACAATTAAAATTTTCAAAACTATCACATAAAATCAACATATTGAGCAGGATAAAAAATCCCTGTCTCATATAGCTTACTACACAGAATAAAATCTACAGGATCTGCTGCGAATCATTTATGCTTGCTTCTTCAAGGCTGAAATCTTTTGGCTTACTGGAACACACACAAGGGAATGGTAGATGTAGGAAGTTACCCAGCAAGTGTTTGGAAGAAATGTATTACTAATGCCCCTTAAGATGTATTAGGAAGTTTGAATGGTTTATTTGTACACTTAAACACTTACCTACAGGTGATGCTCGTAGAAGGAGTGTTTCAGTGTTGGAGGACACGGGCTGAAACATTAGGACCTTTCTCACCACTTTTCTTCATAAGTCAATTGACAACAGGATTGCAGATACAGTTAGCAGCCAGAGTAGTTTAAAGAGAAAGAATTCTTTCATATCTCTGCCTAGGGTCTTCACAGGGTTCTCATGACAAAGGGAATCTGGATATTCATCCCAGTCTAGGTAAAGCACCAGAAAAGAGGCAGGGATTTCTATGCTATAGGGGCAGACTTCTGGCATCATTAAGAAATGTGGCAGAGGAGGCTTCCAGAGTCAGAAAGCCTTAACAGGAGCCCCCAAAAGAAGCGAACTGAGGAAGGAAGAAGAGATGCATCAGGCAGATGAACTACTTCTGAGCAAGTTACCTTGACTGCGATCCTTGGTAAGGAGCACATTCTGTGGCTTTCATCAGGGATGGACTTGTTTCAGCTCTTGAAAAATCCTCCACAAGGGAGATACACTACAAGAGGCCATATTTGATGGCTCACAGATCTGGCACTATACAGTGACCTCTCTTGACTCCACCCTCTAGTTTTCTTCACCATGGAAAGCATGACTCTGTCAGAAAGTCCCTGGTCAGATTCAGAGGGACTGAAAAATCTGGGACAATGATAGAGAAGGTGGAACAATCTATGGCCTTGTTTTCTCAATTCCTTCAGTGATGCTAAGGAGCCTATTTATTTAGGAGGTAATTAAGGTAACCTTAATAACCTAAATCTCCAAACACGGTCACATTGGGATTTGGGCTTCAATATATAAACTGGGGGTGGGGCACAATTCAGTCCATGACACATATATATGTATGCGTATTAAATATGCACCAGAGCTGGGGGCAGTGGCTCATGCCTATAATCCCATTGCTTTGGGAGACCAAAGTGCAAGGATTGCTTGAGCCCAGGAGTTCAAGGCTGAAGCAAGCTATGATAGTGCTACTGCATTTCAGCCTGGGTGACACAGTAAGACCCTGTCTCTAAATAGAAATAAACAGACCCCAAATCACGAAAGGAGTTTGATAGTAATATTAATAGTGACAGCATTTGTGGAGGTGGTCTCTGTGCCAGACCCTGGGAGAAGGACTTTACATGAACCAACCCCATTCAATCCTCAGGCCCACTTCTGATACACACACACACGCATGCATGCACACACACACACACACACACACACACACACTCTTTGCCATCTCTGTCTGAGATGAAGAAAGTGAGATTACACAACTGGGAAATAGTACAGCAGGAACTGAAATTCAGGCCTCTATGCAGCATGTAGTGCAACTGACTCGGACCCCATTCTTTCATGGCAGAGATTCTCGAGTTCTTAATATCAAAGAGCTGCCATTCACTCCCCTATAGATTTGAATACCCTGAGGCACAGAAAAGGAAGATAGTACTCAAGGGGATGTTCAAAGCGGAGATGGGACAAGAAGATGTCTGCTGTCCTCTCTGGTTGGGATAAAGCCACCCTAGAGGAGGTGGCCAGACTTGACAGTCAGCTAAGTGTGATTTAAGCCAAACCTTGGTGGATCGTAACCCACTGGAGAGATCCCATTCTACGGGTGGAATGTTTTACAGAGGGTGACTCCTGGGCCACACTTCCCCTCAAGCAATTCTTCTATGCCCCCTAAATACTGGAAACAGACATCTAGTAGTCCCAGAAAAATCAGTTGTATTTGAACACTACTTCAGGCTAAAGTGTAATGGACTGATATCAGAATCCATAAAGAATTTGAAGAAAAAATGGGAAGCTTCTAGGTACGAAAGCAGTAAAGATAGCAGCAGCAATGTGCTTCTGTTACTAAGTTTCTGCTAAACATGCTAGTACTGTAATGGGTTTGTACTGATTCTGGATTGTTTCTACTGTCCCCTCCCAGTGTAACTGGAAGCAGATGGAAATGGGTGTGGGCTAGTGGGGAGACTACCTCTAAGCTCCCTCAAACTCAGTCTGCGTTTCAGATGAGAGCTGGGTACTGGGAACACAGAAACAGAGGAGGGAAGGAGGAAATGAACACTTAGCAAGGTTCTCTTCTCATCAGCATGCATTCCTTCAGCAACTACACCCTCCAAGCACAAAGCACTGGCCTGCACGTTCACCATTGTGGGGACAGGAGGGCACATCTGGGGATGATGAGGAAGGAGAACAGAAAACACTTGACGCTAAAGCCTTTTATGCCCTTGACAATTTTTCCCGAGTCCAGTTCTGTTTACCTTCAAATAACACCCACATATCGAGGCCTGTGAGTGACTTCAAGGCTGCTGGCTGCCTCATGCTTGGCAAGCAGTGGTCACGGTGTCTGTGAGAGTGTCTCTTGCTCTCTGTGGCCCGGCAGAAGTCCAGCACCTCCCTCCCATCATGTGCGTGTGCACGTAGGCACATGTGTACCATCCAGTTGTTTACATGGGGCAATCGATCAACTCAATATTTTTTATTTAAATGCCTATAAAATGGAAACCATGGACATTTGATTTTAGAATCCTAAGTTAATGTTCCTTCTTATGTGGCACTGTTTAGATCTCAAGTAAATTCAGTTCTAGGAATTGCCACTTTATTGAAAGAAGAACTTAGAAAGTATTCAAATGGGAACTGCAAAAAATGATGAGATGACTGAAAAATAGGACTAACAGGAAACGGGTGGAAAAACTGCATCCCTGAGCCTGGAGGAGCCCGAGGTGCCATGTGAACACACAGGAGGCTCGTCCATGAAGGCTGGCAGCCACCTCTCTGTTTCAGGAAGGGCAGTGAAGCATGGAGAACTGGGGTGGGAAAGGATCTGAGGAAGTGACAGCGAGGACTGCCAGGGACAAAAAAGGACAACTGAGGAAAACTGTGTTGTCTCCCTGTTTGACAATCTCACAGGCCAGACCTACACTGCTGGAGAGCACAGCTTGAGAAGGACCCTGCCTAAACGTTGAGGTGTGACAGACAGACACTAAATGATCACTAATTTTGTGAATATATGTTGTGTTCTAAAGTGGTCTGGAGGAAGCCATGAAGAGGTTCTGGCCAGCACAACCGAAATTTGCAGCGAAATACGTATATATGTTCATAGTAACTTCATCATGGTACCACGCAAACTGTTCAGACAAACACAGTTCAGGGTGACAGTCAAATGGGTAGCTTCTACAAAGGGCACTGTCTGGAGAGGGATGCTAACCTGGCTCAGTGAGATGTCGGTAATGCTATTATAAAGACAAGGCATTAGCTGGGTGCGGTGGTGCGCGCCTATAATCCCAGCTTGGGAGGCTGAGGCAGGAGAATTGCATGAACTAGGGAGTTTGAGGTTGCAGTGAGCCAAGATCACGCCACATGCACTCCAGCCTGGCAACAGAGTGAGAAAAGGAAAGAAAAGAGAAAAGAAAAGAAGGAAAGGAAGAAAGGGAAGTAAGGAAGGAAGAAAGGAGAATAATAAAGAAAAACGAACCTGCAGAGGAAAAAAGCTAAACCAATCCACTATGATGAGTGGGCAGATATACACAAGCAAGCATTGGAGGGTCTTATGGACCAAGCAAGAGAAAAACTCTCAGTGTCTGTACAGATAGCCCTTTCATTCCAGGAATTTTCACAGGCACTATTGGGCTCATTCTTACATCCTCTTAGAGGTGTTTACACTTTTCCCATTTTAAAGACAGCCACCGAGCCACCAAGTATCTCTGACACTGTCTCAGGGAGTGCATCAGTTTTTCCAATCACATGTTCTATGTGTGAAGCTCAGAAAAGTGTAGCCTGTGGGCAGTGATCAGGGATGGTTCAGATATCTTAATTATCTGACTATTTAAGAACCAGGTCTCTCTCCAACCCCAGCCTGTCACAGCATCAACTGCTCTTGCCAATATGACAGCTTTAAGCAGCATTTACTCTGTTGGTGAACACAGCATGTGGTAAAATGATTTAGCATCATGAATAAACACATATGCTTGCTTGGGTCCAAATTTTAGTAGTGACAAACCCATTTTCTGGCCCATGATTTAATGGACTAGAAACAAACTAAAAGGTACATAATTTACTATGCATGAACAAGTAACTTCCTTTGCAGCAAGTGAACTCTGATATCAAGTACTGCACTTAGAACTGCTGATTACAGGTTGTGCATTCCTATTACCACTGTGTGTGTGTGTGTGTTACACACACACACACACACACACACACCCCTCTAAACATACCCTGCCAACAGTAGTGCTTTCATTCCTTGAAACATAACTGGGTATAGAACTGGTTGATCACGGAGGCTCAATACCATGAAGTAAAGAAGAAATCCTGACTTGGGGGGAAACGCATTAAACAAGAGATTAATAAAAAGATGCTAGTCTAAGCCAGCAACAAAAAAGAGGTGTCAGGAGATAATCCCTCTTCAAAAAAATGCAACTTCCAGGCCTGGTTTCTTTAGCTTGAAAGTGGTGTCCCCTACCCTCACGTTTTTCCCAATAGACAGTGTCATCATTTTACTTTTAGTCTTGTTCCCATTTTATGTTTACATTTTATTTTCTCATTCCCTTCCCTGAATCCCCCTGCTTCTAGTTTCCAGCTCAGTGTTTACAGAGACCTTTACTAGAATCAGGGAGGTCGAAGAGACCCCATTTTCCCCCCCTTCTCTTGTCATGCCCATTCTTTTTTTTCCCTATTCCCAGAGAATAGATAAGTTTACCCAGAAAATAAAAAGCTAATACAACCTTTTGCTCATCAACAAAAGTATGTCTTGTTGTAGCCAGGAAGAAGTTAATAAAACAGGGAAAAGGCTTAGTGGCTTAAAAATAGGCTCCTTGGGGTTATGAAGGAACAATGTTGTTTTTTCTTCCCAGCGTGCAAGGATTTAATTAAGTGATAACAGTCACCTTGGGGTGGCTGCACAAGGCAATAATATCTAGGTGAAGAAAAATGCTGAAGAGAGTTGAGTACAGTCAATTTATCTTCAGAGAAGGCAATAAATGAACAAAGCATAGGTATTGGGCTGATTGTTTTGCAATGTTTCCATTACTGATAAGCATCAAAAAAAAAAGCACAGAGATTTGGTATTTTCAGTTTCTGAAACGTATTAAATACAGAGAAAGGAAATGAAAAAATTGTTGTGAGGTCACATCCTCACATTCTAATTGCAAACAATTTGGTAATTATTCAAGCTAAACATAGAACAAGGGAATGTTCATGTTGACACAAAGGGTGCAGACACAGCTGAGTTGTTTATTTGTAAGCAAACATACAAAACTTGGAAATTTCTGTTTGCCAAAAAAGAGGAAGCCATCACAGAGGTGCAGGCAGAGTGAGGATGCATTCGTGGTCAGTCTCAGAAACAGCAGGCTTTCTCTGTTCAAAGGTCAAATCTGAGGAACTTTGAAAGGAGTTTAGTGGAGTTAGTACAGAAATGTTATGATCAAGCATGAAGAATATCCTAGAAAACAAGCAACCAAACAAAGACATACCCCAAAACAGTGACCTTATCAGCCTGCATAATATTAAGAACTAACTGTAAGCTTAGAACAGAATTGCTGGAAGCTCACACCCACAGAGAATGTTAACAAGAGAAACTTTACTCCATTGGTGCTCAAACCAAGGTTTGAAAGAAAATTGTGCATGGATACTTGGGTGATGAAGCCAACACATTACTTTCACTTCTTTTTGTGGGATGCGGGGTTTTGGGGATTGGCAGAAAGTAAATGGAGAGTCTTTTCTTTTTCTAGTACTGTAACAGCAACACAAAACTTCCTTCTAGACTGCTCCAGTCTTTCATCGGTGGATCTCAAAGCACCCTGCAAAATTAATTCTAACACCACCTCTGCTTGGTATACAGAAAATGAGACACTGAGGTTAAATGTAACTTGTCTAAGACCACTCAACCTGTTCGCCTCACAGTTTTGATCCCTAATTCCCACACTTCTTTTCTACTTAATTGCTGTCTTGGAGACCACATCACCTCCCTCTTAAGAGTTCAAGTTCTTATCTCTCTCCAATTTCAGTGGTGATCGAAAAAATCCTGTCCTCAATCCTTGCCCTCCACTTCCCCAGCTATGGCTCCAGACATACTCTTTGTTCAGTGAAAAGTGGACCCGACAGAGCAGCAAGGTTGGGATCTCTGTTTCCATCTGGGTCAGCCCATGCACACTGCAATGCTGAGACAGGGAATTGTTTCTTCCCCTACACAATCTTCTTCTCCCTCACTCACCTCTCCCCCTGAGAGCGAACATGCTTCATTGAGTCCCCTTCCCTCTGCAGGATACACAAAGAATAAGAGTCAGCTAGATGATGCTTGAGAGGTTGCCTGCATAAGGAAAACAGTAAACAACTCAAAACCAAATAAAGATAGAATCACAAATGCTTTGTCACAGAAATCCTATCATCTTACGTGACTCTATAACAGGTTCGTAAATTATAGAACGTTGGGGGTGGATAAGGTTTGATGAGATTTTCAAGAAAAAATATAATGTCTTACAATTATTATGACTACTAGGGCTGTCTTAAGGTTGTATCACAGGGGAATTGCTTTCTCAACTAACTAAAAAAACTTTTCATTTTAATCAAGCCTTTAAGTAAGTAAATTCAAAGGCAGTATTTAGGAGAAATGGGATGCCACTCTCCTAGGTTACCCTATCTTTTCCGAATACTTGTCAGTGCCATCTAATAACAATAATACTAATTCTCATAAGTCCTAATCCCAAGGTTTAGGTGACAAGTCTTTTCACAACAGCAGATTTTAATACTGGACAACTTGGGGTTTTCTGTTGACAGCTGTCCGAGACTGACTACTGTAAGAAACAAACTGTTTAAGGAATTATTTTACTCTTCTGTTCCAAGGAGAGCTGTAAAATGCTGAATGCAGGGATACTGGAGTTTTATTATGTTTTGATTTCAGCACTTCTGTGCTAATAGCACAAGAGAGCAGAGAGAAGAAGGTCTGGGGAAGCAAAGGGAACTTCTCAAGGGAACTTCTCAAGACTCTTTTGGTTTGCATTATTAGTTTTCTGGTATTACTGTGTGGGCATGGCCAGTAACCACTGGATCCTTTAGGACCTTACAGCTACAAGCCTTGTGTGGATCTATTATCTAGGGTCTTTAAGGCGGAACTGAATGGGATATGGACAACCAGTTAACACCCATGACAGTACCTACATACATAACAATAAGAGTTTCTTTTTGGTTGTCCAAAATAACACAAAAGAGACTCACAGATTCATTAATTAGTGATCAAATGTAAAGTGGTCTGCATAAGTTTATGGTCTATGCCACCACAATCTGATGCTAGCTTATGGGCAGGGAAGCCTAAAGCCCTGTTGATAATTAAAAGCTGTATGAACCACCTGGCTGAGGTGAGGTGACCAGCTCAAGACTCCAGCTGCTAGCTCAGATCATCAAGGCAAGCAGTGCTCTGTGCTCCAAAAGGCCCTTAAGCTCCCAGTCTTCCCTCTTCTCTGCAGTGGCACGCCTCTCAAAAGCGCACTACCCTAGGCATGGGTGTCCAGAGTGACTCACAAGCTCACAGCTCTTCCTGTCCAATGTCAATTGGATCCCGACTCTCCTGGCAACAGTGGCTTCACAGTGGAGCTCTGGGGGTCAGGTATAATTGAGAAGTTAGAGAATGATTCTGTATGCTTATTTTTCTTAACTACCTTGCTCATTTAGCATCACCATCACCACCCATGATGGCTCTCCCACTGTGATAATTTAAAATAGGTTGATGATCTCATTGTCATATGGATTTAGTCTTAAAAGAGGCTTTCGTTTGAATATAAAGAAACTACAATTTTGATTAATGTCCATTAGTCTATGAACTAGCCATATTTTCAAACAACTGGCCAATTAAAAGTTTATGCCTGTGTTGAAACCTATACTTATCACTTTACCATTAACAATAAAACACCTTAGGAGATTCTGACATGCTGTTTGAGCATGTCAAAGTGAAACACTGATTTGTTTCATTTTAATTCTGAAAAATGAATTGGTTGGCACATTCTAATGTGCCCTAAATTAGGGAGACTGCCATCAGTTAAATACACAACAATTAAACATAGAGCAGAAGTATTAAAGTAGGCAACATCTACTCATTTATTGATCTTAAACAAGAAGACATAAATGTTCATTTATTTTAGCCACAGATGATTAAATTTTCCTTGCTGGGTACAGATACATCGACTACACAGAGGGGGAAGATATGCACCATCATATTGACTCACTATTCCTGTCAGATATACTAACTTGCAGTTCATGCTCATTATGGCCACGTGACATAGTTCTAGGGATTTCGTTGCTTATTGTAACATAGCTGTATTACTGATATATGAAAATATTTCAGGAAAAAAATAGACTGGTAATTGGAGAGATAGGATAACATACCTAATTTCTTTTTCAAAGAGATGGGTAACTGAATTTTCTAGCCATTGTGTGAAATGTCTAGAAAATTCAACTAAGATACTTGAGCAATACCTTAGTCAAACCTTTGGACCTATCTTTTAGTTGGAATTGTAATCCATTATATCATTTTATTGGAAAAGATAGAAAAGCTTGGCTGTATCTTTATTATGAAATGTTATCTTTTTACCATATCTGAAAGTAGAATTTTAAAAGTTTAACAGCAGGAACTGCCAAAGCACAAGACAGCACATAAAATAACAACGAAAGCCAGTTTTCAAATGGGCAACATCTCCAAACCTTGCATTATCGTCTCAGTTTTATCCTTGGTGCTTTTGCCTTGAATCTCCCATTAGTGCTGATGGGAAATGCATAGCTAAAGCCCATGCATCAAGTTGAGGAAACACTTCTTAGTATTAGTTCTGACTCCAGTGTTATAACACAAATCATAATAAAATTTTTCTATCTCAGCATTTCATTGGGAAAAAATACAATCTAGCACTCTACACACTTATAAATTATGGCTCTATTCTTCTGCTGCTTATGATTATTACTCTATTCCATATAGAAAATATATTTTCAAACAATGTTTTAAACCATGGTTTTTAATAAATAATAATTGTAGTTTTGTTGTATCTATCACTGAAGATTTTAAAAATTACAAGTAAGAATTTAATATCATAACCACAACAGAGATGTGTCATCCTATCCACTTTACATATTTATGAATCAAACAGCTCTCTCTGTGTCTTCAGGTTTGATTATTGCTGTTGAACAGTAGGCAGCTGGAGGTGAACACTTAGTTCTTTTCACCTCAGGTCTAATTACAAACTCTTATTAGCACTAGCAGGGGTTAGCTCAGCTGTTTAGAAAACTTGCATAACAAGGCCAAGGTCAGGAGCCTGAGGCCTTGCTCCAGCAGTTTTACTCTGTTCTATGGCCAAAGAGAGTATTCCTGATGCTAACCAGTGGCCTCTAACATATACAGCACTCTCAGTCACAGAGGGATACGGCAGAGAGTGTGGTTGGGTCAGTCCAAATCCATCAATGCTGATAGAAAAATAAGCTTAAACTGTATGTCCTACATAAACAGATTTTTGTGAATACAGTATTTATTACTAACAAAATAATTATAAAAGTTCAAGTGAGTTCCAAGGACCTTTCAATAATGGCAAAATGGCTTAAGAAATTTTGAGAGTAATTCATCGTCATTAACAAACATTCAGAAAATACAAATAAGCAAAAATAGAAATATAAAATCATCTATAATCCAGAGATACAGTCTATGAATGTTTTGATGGACATGTTCATTAATTGATTAAGTCACTAAGGATTCATTGGGCCACTACTATGTGTTGGGCAGTCACCTAGGTGCTCGGGTCTGAAGATGATGAAATAGGCAGAAAGTCGGTGTTGCCGTGAAACCCGCAGTTCATACATGCCATTTTAAAAGGGCATACTCTATATGATTCTAGTCTATTGACTGTTATAGAAGTTATTCAACCAAAAGGTTTGCCACATTGGCATCTGCTCTGGGCCTCTTCTAACAGCAGTCACACTCAAGTGTCCTTTTTACTGTTTCTTATACTAAACTTCATACTAGTCTAGTCAAATAAATTTTGACCCTATCTAGAAAGTCATATGCCTAAGGGCACTGCCCTAGAATGGCAGTGAAAAAAGCTATTTCAAAATTACTGTGAGATCCTCATCCGGACCTCTTTTAGTAAAGGTGTAAGTGATAATTTATATGACAGTATATACTTCTATTATAGAATTTGAGTCAATACTATGCTTGGTTTTGCTTGTTTTATCACAAAGGCTCAAACAGCGTCTCTCTATAAAGTCAGAGAATATGGGAAAAACATTTTGCTTTGACTTTTAGTTCTTTTCAAAATCTTTGATTGAATCCTCTGAGAAAAATATCAAGTTCTGTTGCTACTGCTCCTTGCTAATATGTTCCTCTTATGATGAGCATTATGTCCTGTGGCTCTAAAACAGACACAGTACATGTCCTTGAAAGAGGACTTCCCAGGAGCTGAGGTGGTCCATTCCCACAGTGAGTTATCATAGCAGGGATTCTCCCACCCCACTGTGCCCCAAGAGTCACTGCTTAGAGTGTGTTACAGAACTGACATTCCAGGAATCTCCAAATTCTCATCAGAGGGCATGCTGTGTGGTCGTGGTGGAAACTTCAGACCCCTTTTTATTATTTACTTATTTTTAGAGAGAAATAAGATATACCAGATTCATAGAAAAAAAGCGATTAAATAACCACCTGGAGGTTGTAGGAAGAAGAAATTTACATATAAGATTCCAACTATACATATCCAGGAGGTAGCAGAAACTTTTTCATTACATACAATTGTGGACTTCCTACCTGGAAAATGACAGGTAAGAAGCCATTTCTATGACTTGAAAATATTTGTCCACTGAAAACCATATCCTAGTCACACTCCTGACTTCTTCACATGTTTCTATAGCATGCAGCTCCTAGCAACTCTGTCATTAAAGGGATTTGGCTAACAAATCCTGACTCCCAATGTAAACAAATATACAGTTTTATCATTTTCAGAAAGGGATACAAGCGAATACAGAAACCAGGCCCATTCTGGAGTTAGCATTAACCGTTTCTCTAGCTGTTGTCTTGTCTGACACTTGCAGCATGCCATGGTTCATACACAGAAACAATACTGACATAAGAGTATTTTGTACTGTTCTGTGAAACACTGAGTGCCACACATAGCAGAAATTTGCAAGTGTTCTTATTAATTTGGTTATACTGGCCAATAACAGTCAGCAGGCGGCTGTAAATTCTCCCTGTAGATTTTATATTACATTATGACACTGAATAAAATGAAATAAACAAATATTCTTGTCATGATGTCCAGCTAACTGAATAAAATGACAGAAAGATTTGGTAATATTTTTAAGGTAAAGAGTATTATTTTTTAAAGCATAATACACATTAGTATATGGAAAAAATATCAGGGAAATACTTGTTCATGTGTCATATATTTAAATACTTGTCATATGCATGAATATGATATGCCTATATACATGTATATGTATATATATAATGTGTAACTTATATGTAAAATCTGTAACTTAAAAAATCTCACAATACATTTTGGATATCTTTTCATGTCACCACATATAGGTGTGATTTTCCTTTTTTGTAAATAGTATGGTATTTCATAATAAACTTAACCATTCCTCTATTGAGCATGGTTTCAAAATTTGAGGCAATTAGAAGCAATGCCACATGGATTCATTTTAAGATTTCTTTAGTATAATATTCTTTAAAAATGAATTACTTGATCACTTCTAATAATACTGACAACTTGCTCTTTTTGCCAAATTGTTTTTAATGTTAGGACTACGCATTCTCATCAATAGTAAATGGGAATGTCAGTTTCTCAACATTCTCACCAATATTTGATGCCACAAGTCTTTTCGACCTTGGCCAATCTGTGAAGCAAAAGCATCTCTCACTGTTCTTAGTTCAAAGTCTTTTCATGTACTGCTTGGTCATTTCTATTTCCTTGGTGACATTTCTATTCATATCTTTTGACTATGTTCTAATGGCATGTTTGTCTTCTTCTTATTGACTTTTTGGATCTCTTTATACAGTTTGGTTATTTATCCTTTATATGTTGTAATATTTTCTGTAAGTCTGCAATTTATCTTTTAATTTTATTTATGGTGTCTTTTGTTGTACACAGTTAAAAGTTTCAAAGTAATAACCTCTATAAGTCTTTTATAATACCTGAATTTCTTTTCATAAGGAGCTCTTCTCTACCATGAGAAAATAAAAAGGTTCCCTTCCATTATTTCCACTGTTTACAGTTATGTTTAACTCAATATCATTTTTGAAAGCTCACTTTAAAGTGTAAGCGTGGTTTTCTAGGACAGTGAATCAGCAAAATTTAGGAGCCAACTTAGACAGGGAAAGGCTACTCCTTCCTTTCCTGAAGCAGAATGAGACCTTATCTTACTGCTGTGTTTTTAGGAAGGGGTCATTTACTATACAGCAGGAAACTGATTTTCAAAGGGAAGGGAGAGAACAAGGCCTACTTTTTACATATTATTTCAGGGCTGCAGATAGTAGGGACTTATGGCTTATATACAATCACTTCATTTACTGTAGATTTCTGGTTACTAAGCAGCTGACCAGAGAGAGAGAACTTCTAGAGTCAGAGAGGTCTGGGTTGAAATCCTAGTTTCAGCCATTTATGGGCCCTGTGAGCTTGGACAAATCATCTATTTCTCTGGGTGTTTTAATTTATGAAATACAGCTAACACCTGTCCTCACAGGATGAAGTAAAGTGACTCAGGTAAACCACTCAGCACAGTGTCTGCCCCATCCCAAGAACCTGCTCTGTCTTCTCCTGCTCATCAGTGCTTTCTCAAACTCATGTAACAGCACCTCTGGAGGTAACTCAGAAGATGTTGTACCTTTTCCTAGAAAGCAATGAATATTTAATCTGTAGTTAATAGTAAATGTTGGCTACAGTTGGGGCAAAAGCTCAACAGAGACCAAAGAAAGAAAAAACTGAGACTGGACTCAGAATTTTATTTAAGAAAGAATTAAACTTTAAACAGGACTAGAAGATCAGAAACTCAGTAATGGAGTTGATTTATTGTAATGTGATTTTCCTTTTTATTAGTCATTTTAACCTGGATTCTTTGGTGTGAGCTGAATTTCACTCATGATTTATATCGGCCACCATTGAGTTTCTGAGTGGGTCTGCATTAGCAAAGAAAATTGAGACCTGGATAATAGCTGAGATTTTCTAACATTTGCAAAGATAAATTAAGACTGTGAATGCGGCAAACAGCCCAATTAAAATAAGCATGAGACTCGAGCAGTCAAGACTTCATTCAAAAGGACACACAAATGGCAAGTAAGCACAGCAAAAGATCACTAGTCATTTGCAAAATGCAAATTAAAGTCAGGATGAGATACCAGCACACACCCATCAGAATGGCTAATATGAAAAACAGAACACTGACAATCCTAAGTGCTGTTGATGGGAATGCAAAATGGTACAGCCCCTCTAGAAAACACTTTGGCAGTTTCTTAGAAAGTTCACACCCACACCATGTAACCTAGAAACCCTACTCCTAGGTATTTACCTTAGAGAAATGTAAGTCTATGTTCACACAAAAATCTGTGCACAAATATTTACAGCAACTCTACTCATCGGCGCCAAAATATCGAATCAATTCAAATGTCTTTCAATGTTTGTTGAATAGAAAAAGTGTGGTATAGCTAGCTGCACATTGGAATACCGCTCAGCAATAAAAAGGAGTTACTGATATGAATCTCAAGTACACTATGCTGAGTGAAAGAAGCCCGTCTTAAAAGCTTACATACTGTATGATTCCATTTGTATGACATTCTCATAAAGATACAATTATAAGGAAGGAGAACAAATCAGTGGCTGTCAGGGGTTGGCGTAAGGGTGATACAAAGTGATGGCACAAAGAAGGTCTTTGGAATTATGGCACTTTCCTGTATGTAGATTGTGGAGGTAGCCACATTAATTTAAACATGTTAAAATTTATAAAATTGCTGACAGAGTCAATTTTATTGTATGTTTCCAAAATTATGTTTAAAAGGAAGTACACAGCCCATTTTAAGATTCACACTTCCTTTGACTGGACCATATGAGTTTTAGTGTATGTGTGTATATATATATATATATATATAAAATGGTCCAAGGGGCTGACCTTGGACCCTCCAACCAAAAGATAGTCTTCTCAGACATCTTCAAACACACAAAATAACAAAACAGAATAAAACAAAACAAAACCTCTTCTTCTGTTTGTGTTTTTACTGGACCAATTTTATCTTCATCTACTAGTTACTACTATTTGCCCATACAGAGAATACTTCCAATACTTGCAGAGCATCCCGCAAGGAAACAACGTGCAGCCTCTCACCCTACTCGGATCTCTACCTTATTATTTGGAGCTACTGAAAATCTCATCACCAGTAGCAAGCTGGCTGCCAGAGCCTTTGATTTTTTAGCAACAGCCTGGCTACCCCCATGAAATAACCTCTCTACCCACCCTCCTATTCCCCATTTTTATTTATTTTGGGGAGGAACAAGTTGTCTTTAACCCTTGGACCCAATTTGAAGGCAATGGAAATAATTAAGACTGACATTTCTAGGGTTAAACGTCAAGTAGGAGAAAGAGCTGAAAAAGGAAATTCCCTAGCTTCTTAGTAATGAAAAGCTGAGGGTATACCTTCTGTGGCTGTCTGTGAGATGCTTTCACATCCATGTGTCAAGGGTTTTTCAAACTGACAACTTGCAAATTTGAAATACAAAAATGCCCAAAGCGATATTTTAGTGGCTCAGGGAAACTCTTGTGTGGGAAAAAGAATTCTAAAGTGAAACGTCTCTTGAAATCACACAGGGCCTGACCACGATACTCTAATTATGCTAATTGCTTCAATGCCCTTGCTTTATTTATGCTGAGCAGCTAAGATAAATAAAGGAAAATTGCTTTGGATCTAACTGTATTCATATCAGAATGCAAACTAGCCTGTGTTTGTTATGTGATTGCTGATCTGTTTACACTAAATTCTGCAGGTAATTGCAGTTTTGATTGCACATTTATTTCTAGCTGCACAGGTCCCAGGACTAGGTCTGTCTGTTTTTATAATTAAACCGTTTTGTAATATCTAAACTCACTAAAGAGCAAAACGATGCTTTAAGAATTTACATATTTTATGCATTAAATATAATACTTTGGTGAGCAGTGACAAAAAGGAAAAAAAGTATGTTTACCACTAAAAAAATTGGACAGCATGTCTGGATTTGAAGAAATTTGAGACATCTGTTCCAAGGCCTGTTCACCGAATGGGACAGATGCCTGGTGCATCCCTGGAATCTGTTGTTCAACACATAGTTTTTGAACTTTTAGTTGCAACTTTCATATTAGTAAAATATGTTAATAGAACATGCTGCCACTTGGTGATTCCTAAGACAATGGAAGAGTATTTTATTCCCCAATGAAACGATTGCATTTCTGTCTGTTGTTCAGCAGCTGAAACTTCATAGAGTTGACACAGCCTTTGTTTTCTGTTCTAGATCACTTTTCTGGGGATGTTCACGGTGGTCACTTTTCTTAGCCTAGAACTCAGTTTTGATTAGAACTTCCTTTGGATTCTCTTCACAGCCAACATGCTTAAGAGGAAAAACATACATCCATACATACAGGAAAAAAAAAAATCTTTTCTTTTTAGGATGCCCATTACTTTAACAACACTAAGAAAATGAATTTGATAATGTCATCACTACAAATGTAGGATGGTGTCACTTTTGCATTGCTTCTTCATCCATCAACAAATTCTGAAACAGTAATTCAGTCTGCCCTACTTAATGGAAAAGTTAATATCAGTCTATACAGACCAGCCTGCAAAGCTTCTTAACCTAGATTCTGTTCATGAAAAATCCACTGTTATGAGGTTATTTTGTCTAAAATACCCATGAGGCATGCTCTCAATAAATACAGACTAGTTTAGCACCCTGATGGCATCTTTAGTTTTCTTCCTAGGGAAGATAAGCAAAGTTAGGAAACTGTTAAGACATTCAAAGTGCCTTGAGTAAACCAAGCTACCCTGAGAAAAGTATAATTTTCTTAATACCAGCACAGGATTATAATACTACAGTGTTGGGGCCAGAGCAAAGAGTATGGACCAAGGCTACTGGGAGACCTCCTAAGTCCTCCAACACTTAGAAAGAACATTTACTCTTAGCATTAAAGTAGTCTTTTTGTTTTTTTTTTTTGAAATGGAGTTTCACTCTTGTTGCCCAGGCTGGAGTGCAATGATGTGATCTCGGCTCACTGCAATCTCTGCCTCCAGGGTTAAAGCGATTCTCCTGCCTCAACCTCCAGAGTAGCTGGGATTACAGGGATGCGCCACCACGCCCAGCTAATTTTGTATTTGTAGTAGAGATGGGGTTTCTCCATGTTGGTCAGGCTGGTCTCAAACTCCCGACCGCGGATGATCTGCCCACCTCAGCCTCCCAAAGTGCTGGGATTACAGGGGTGAGCCACCGCACCCAGCCTAAGGTAGTCAAATTTTACCTTGTTTAGCTGCGTTGTTCTAAGTCAAGATTTGGGGAAACTGGACAGAGGGATAAATTTGAATTCAGACAGCTCTGGGTTTGAATGTAGGATGCCTCACATCAACTATATGACCTCGAAAAACTAAAATAAAAATTATTCAGTTGCTCAAATCGTCAGCTTCTTTAGGACCCTTCACAAGGCTGTTATGATAATTAAATGGTATGATGTGTGGCCGCTATTCTGTAAGGCATGTGGCACTCAATAATTATCAATCACCGTTCTATCAGAAGTTAAGCATCTTC
Source organism: Callithrix jacchus (assembly GCF_049354715.1). NCBI lineage: Eukaryota > Metazoa > Chordata > Mammalia > Primates > Cebidae > Callithrix > Callithrix jacchus. The sequence goes on along the minus strand of NC_133509.1, from coordinate 68,038,224 downwards.
GTAAGTTTTCCAGTGATGTCAATCCCTGCTCTGGTCTGTGGAAGTTGTTCAGTACTTAGTTACAGGACACACTGACACTGTAACCTACTACCTCCCTTGCTGGTCCACTGGGTAAATGCAACATTTTCGCAGCCTGGTTAAGCAGGCGCTGGGAAAAAAGGCTTGGAGTAGATGCATATTTGCTGACAAAAGCACGAAGGATTCCTCAGAAGTTTTACATAGAAAAAAGATTTTTCCACTTGGCATCCTCCAAATTTGCAGACACATTAGGGCTACTACTCCCTCCTCTTGTTATGTCTTCACTTGGTCATAGTCTATTGCTGCATTTATCACCTTCTACAGAATTATTTATTTACATTTCTGAATTTCCCACTAGACTGTGAGCGTCCTTCAGGCAGGGATGCTGTCTTCTTCTTCCTTTAGTACCCAGAACATGGCATGAGGTTTCTCACATAGCAGCGACTCGGAAAGTGAGTAAGTGAATACTGCATGAATGTGCAGCTTGGCAGCAAAGCTTAGGCTTTGAAGTCAGGCTGACCTGGCTAAAACGTCAGCAGGGTGGACACATTAAACTCTCGGAGTCTCTATTCCTTCTTCACCCTTCCTTCCACACACAGAATAAAAGATAATCTGGATAATCTCTTACTTTGCAGGAATAGTGTGAAGAATAAATGCTTCACCTATATTATGAAGTTTTCTCTTGAAGGGGAAAAAATAATTCTATTGAAGAGACTTTAGAGAACACAGATATTAATATATTGTTTACAAATAAAAAGCTGTGGCAGGTTTTAGGGCCAGGACATTAGCTTCCTATATACTTGGACAAGATGGAGATTCCTGGATTCCTTGTGTTGAAATGGAAGGAATGTGTTCCTTCTGTTCAAACAGCTATTGCTCCAAATATTTGCCATCCTCTGGCAGGAACATCAAAATGCAACACGTGAAAGTCCCTTAAAACCCAGCGCAGTCCAAAAGGAAGCCCCCAACAGTTGTCCAGCTAGGAAAAAGAATTCTCACATTTCAAACACAAGTTCTCCTTGGTCCTCTTCACCTATCTTTTGGAAGCCAGTTAATCAATGGATGGGAAAGCAGATTTCTGTGGGATCCATTCTTTCTATTAATACTTCATACATAAATCTTGATTTTCATATGAGGTGTGACCATGCATTTACTATCTCCACGCACTTACTCAAATCTTTCCAGTATCAGTAACTCATAGTGGGCATGCATTTGTGTAGGTGCACATAAAATCATACACAGAAAGAAACGGCACTTTCTCCAAAGGAAATCATATGAGAACTCAGTGAAAGGACTACATTTCTGAGGAACAGAGATAAGCTCTTACTTTGTTATAGGGATCTAGTAGACAGAATTGAGGCACCAACATGCAAATTGTACAGTTGTTCTGGGCAACAATTTCTTCCTATGACAATAATCCTGGATGTGGGCTCTTGCTCTGAATGACATCACAAGGTAAGTGGTTCCAGGGTACAGAATTGGGCTAGGAAGATTCATTTTCATACCCTGCTCACTTGAGAGTATGCCTGACAAGGACTCATGCCCTCAGTATTTGCCAGAACTGCTAGGAAGGAAAGAGAGTAGATAAGGAAGGGAAAAATCATAAATGGGGAAGAAGGAAAGCTGTCTAATGCTGGTAGCCATTGGAGGTGGTTGATCAACTCCTCCTCCTCCACATATAGTCAGAAAGGCATCTGCTACATTGAATATTGATATTCAAGGAATGGGGGTTTCTAAGGACAAGGATGCCATCTATTCCCCCTTACGGAGTCTTTACATAGTAGGTGCTGAACACTCATTGGACGAAGAGAAGTTGTGGAAGGACCTTGTTCTCAACGCAAGAATGAATGAATAATAGGTTATGTCAATGAAGTAACTTCATTAACACAGTGAGGTCTGAAGGGCTGGGTAACCCTCCTACTGCCTGGCCTTAATGATGTGCCACTTTGGCTGCTCTCTTTATCCCGAACAATTTGCCTGGCTCTGCTGAGGCTAAATTCTGACCCGACTCCCTTAGGTGAGAGGTGCTAAATTACCGAGCCTCTGAAATGAAGCCATTTCCTATATTGCATTTGCGGGATACCTTAATATATATTCAGTAACTACGAGTTTGATTCCTTCCCCTGATCTCATTGCCACTTCTCCATATATTCAACCCCAGGAGGACCCTATTCACCGATCCCCCGTGACTAACAAGCTGTTTAATTCACCAATGGTTTCCTTCATTATTTTACAGAATCGGCTTGTAAGAGCCCAGTATACATACTGAAACCTCTTTTACATGAGATATTCTTTACTTTAGCGATAGTCATGCCCTGTTTCAACAGCATTCGAAAATTTGTCCAATAGATTTTTCCTTTATTAAAAACAAACAGATGGTTGCAGAGCCTATATAAGGTAAAGGAGATTTTGTGGGAAAATACAGAAACATTTCCCAGGTTAAAAAAAAACTATATTAATGACTTCGGTGTAGTGTGATTTTATTTACTGATAATTCCTTCTCGAGACCATCAGCACCTTCAAGTCCAGCTGAAGTAGAGTGAAAGCAAATTATTGCTATCTGAGAGTTATGAAAGGTCATGGGTGAGGAAACGCATTCCAGGTGCTCCAGGTAAGTTCTAAGTCTGGAATACTGGTAGGAAAACAACATGGGAAATTATGTCAGACTGTGTTTGCCATTCACTGATGATTATTTCAACGCTTTTTAATCTTTTCTGGATTGTTCAAATTTCTGTTTTCATTTCACCTGTGTTCTCCTTTTATTTTTCCCCTAACTTACCTTTCTTTCTGTTTTATCTTTGCCTCTTCTTATTTTTGTCATGGTTTATTTCCCCATTTCCTCTTTTGTAATCTCACATTTCTCCTTCTATTGTTTATCTTGGATAGTTAAAAAGAAAACGGATGTTTCCCGGTTCCTGATCAGACCCTACCTCCCACGTCACATTCCAAACTTAGGCATGTTTATGTGTCAGTGGTCAATAATTTGGTTCGATATTTTAGAAGCAACCTCTCCCTGTTAATAGGTTTTATCTGCCCTACAACTTGAAGGCTTCTCTAAAGCTTCTCCTTTCTGGATAAAGATGCCCATCCCTAGGTCTCAGAAGGTCACAAATATGATAAATTCTTTCAGTGACACGAAGACACAGCATATAGGAAAAAATTCACAGAAATAAGTAAATCATCCTGAAATTATACCTTTTCTCCAGAGTCTACCACTGTGTTCTGACACTATAGGTGGTAACTAAACTGAAATATACTAAACCTCTATCTTCTGATTGCAAGCACATTATTACTGAGAATTAAATGTTTGCTAAAAACTACTCTTTACCTGAGGTAAAGTTCTCAAGACAGAAGAATAAAGTCAGGTCCATCCAAATCTAATCTAGCAGTAATTACAGGGAAAAGTGATTTCAAATATCATGCTTACTTGCCTAACTTCTGATCTTGTTCCCGTACTAAGATGCAAAATTATGAAACATCCAAGTTCTGAGTCCCTGATCATATAATCTTTAAGATTCTCATGATCTTTTAAAAAAGATGACTGAATGGCTCTTGAAGTTTAATGTTAGGATAAAACGAGGATATTTATCCCCTTTTTTTAGAACATTTTTCTACATTATGAATAGTACATTTAACACAAAACCAATTATTATGCCTTGAAATTAGGCAGTCATTTGTGAAAAATGTACTATTATGGGTCGAATTGTGTTCCCTCCCAAATTCATATGTTAAAGTGCTAACCCCCATTAACTCAGATGAGACCTTATTTGGAAATAGAAGTGGTGCAGATGATGAAGTTAAGAAAGGGTTATTAGTTTGGACCATAATCCTATGTGACTAATTCTATATAAAAAGATGTTCAGACACACACACACGGTGAATGACACATGAAGACGGAGGCAGAGATTGGAATGATATCTCCACGAGCCAGGCTCCACCAAAGATTGCCAGCAAACCCCCGGAAGCTAGGAGAGAGGCCTGGAACAGAGCCTCCCTCTCATCCCTCAGAAGGAACCAACTTCACCAACACCTTAATCTCACACTTCTAGCCTACAGAATTCTGAGACAATATATTTCTGTTGTGTAAGCCAACCAGTTTGTGATACTTTGTCGTGGCAGCTCTGGCAGACTAATACAGATTTTATCTTTCTATTAGAAGAAGATTATCATCTAGCAAGGATACAACCATAAGCTTTGAAATCATGTAGACTGGGTTTGAATCTAGGTTTGGCAGATTATTGATTAACTGGAGTAATTCTGTGAATGTCAATTTTTTTTTTTTTTTTTGCCAATTTCTTCTTTTGTAAAAATTAAGATAACGGTATCTAGTTTATTAGGTTGTTGTGAATATTTGACCATATTTTAAGTGTCTGCGATAGAGAGGGACTTTCTGAAGGTGCTGGGATAGGGTGGTGAATAAAACAGATCTAGTTCCTGTCCTCAAGGATCCAACAGTGTAGCAGGAAGAAAAAGAGTAACACATGCAGTTAAAACTTATGTTAAATATTATGAAGGAAAGGAAGGGAATGTGGCTGTAGAGGGTAAGGAGGGCTTTTAGAGAGGGTGGTACTTTCAGCAGTGTTGTCAAGATAGTCTTTCTGAGGAGGTGATATTTAAGCTGAGACCTAATGGATAAGAAGGAGCAAACTATGAAAAGATAACCTAAAAAATTGCCCAGAAGTCCATCTGAATCAGAAAACATATTTGATTAAAGACAGTTTAATCAAATTAACTGGCTATTTTATGCCTAGCACTAGGATCTGCTTTATGGGAGCACAATAGCATCAGTAAGCTGACACTCAAGGGCCTCTGTTTATGGAGGCCCTTTCTCTTGCCTCAAGGTGTAGGTGTGTTGTGGCCCCAGACATATAAGGCAGGCCCACTGTGGATCAATGGCAGGCACTGCTCTGCTTCCTTGTAGTAAAGATTTATTTTGCTAGACTCTCCTTGGCCAGAGTCTTTTTATAATATGCAAGGTTTCCCCTTTCTCTGCAGTAATAATGATGCCATATACAAATTAAATTGCTCTCGATTTTCCATAACCATTCCCAAGAGGTCTGGTCCCTGTGCCTGGAGTCACGCTGTTTTTTCTTTCAATCAAATCAATCCAAATCGTTGCAGAAGCATTTCTGAACCTCAATAGGAGCCTACTTCCTCCTCTGAATCACTAAAGTACACAGTACCTACACCCAATGTACCTTTGTCTGCTGTAAATTTCTTATTGTTGTATGTATCTCTTTACCGGACTGTAACTACCCTGAGGGGAGGGTATTTGTCTAACTGTCTTAGAGTGCTGAGAAAAATGTGTGGCTCAGACTATGGTAGAATTGAGTTGACATGTGGTGCATGTCTATAAGGACATTCTAAGAGAGTGACAAAGTTAAGACAGATATCAGACATAATTAGTAAACACAAGTATTACATATTTCCATATTATATATGGATGTAAAACCTTCATATAAGGAACAAGAGTCAAGTATGTACCAATTAATCTCTCTTTTCATTCTTTCCACACAGCAAGTACCATTCACTCATTGTTTATCTCAGCAAGCACAAAACATACGTGTAAGATAGCCATTTTCCTTGGCTTTCTTAATGTACATGGCGGTAATACATATAACCAAAGGAGAAGGGTGGGATATATACTGGAAAAGTGGCTAATGCGCCTTTTCTCATTAATTTTGCTATAAAAGACAATTAACACATTTTTAAATGCGCTTTTCTGGTCCCCAATGTCATTGTCTGAAAAATGGGGATATTATTTCCTACCTTGATCTTATTTCCAAGATCAGAAAATGAATTTGTTATGCCTTCCTCAGGACATGGTGATGGTTAGGAATAGAGGCGTTTTTATTATCTTTCTATAATACAGAGAAGGTTGACTCAAAATATTCCTGCTATGCTGCTACAGTTATTTGGAGAGGACCATTTCTCACCCACAGGGATGCAACTACATCACTGCATCAAATTGAAGGTGAACCCTGCAATGTGGCTGTGGCACTTCAAATAACACAGGCCATCAGGAGAAGAATTTTTAAAATAACACAAAAATGAGGATTCCAATCCAGTGTTATAATTACATGTACTGGTCATCTGAAATATGATATTTCATGCCCTGAAATGATTGATATGTGTTGTTATCAATTTCTGAGGAAACTGTCCTCTAAACAATTCTGTCTGCCTATACGTTTATGGATTTTTACCACAAGACTATGTCAAATGTAAGCACTTAATTCAGAGCAAACACTATGTGCGTGTGTTTTTTTAAAGGCTTCTAAACCATATTAAATTTTCATTCATATAGGTACACAGAGACACATATTAAATAAACCTTCTACAAGAGTAACCCGCCCAGAAATGCAACAAGAGTCTTCCAAAGGGCCGAATTTATTACAAATTAATCAAATAGGTAAGATGGAGCATAATGGATATTCCAGCCAATGTAAACCAAGGGGAGAAAAAAAAAGCACCGGCAGCAAGTCAAGAGCCAAATGTTTCTGTTTTGATTTATTTAGCATTTCCGAGATGTTTCTTCTGTGGGGAACAATATGCAAGGCATTGGAAATTCAGAAGGCACATCTTTTGTGTACCATAAAAATGTGCTGCTAACCTACAATACCCTTATAGAAATACAATTCAATAAGAAACTCAGTTGGGAAGATGTCTCAATAGAACAACATGAAAAAAATGGTCAATACAAGAATGATTTACTTTACTTTTACAAGGGATTTCGATGCCACGAATAGAAATGCCTTTGGAACTTATAAAATAAAATCCAGATAAACAGAGTCACATTTTTAATTCTTACACATCTCTAATGTGCCTTTAAAAAAAAAAAAAGCAGATCATCTCTCCAAATCATCACTTCTATCAAGCCTATCACTTGAGCAGTGTTACAGCACTCAGCCCTCGGGGCAAAGATAAGTCTTCACCATGGTCACATGTAGCACACACACATTCAGCCATATCATGCTGAATGGGAATACAGTACTTTGTAGAAACAGAACTGATTCCTGCAGAATATCCTGAGATACTTATCAAGCTGTTAAAGGAGACATCAGTCTTTTGTCTGTATTGCCCTTGACACCTCCTCAAGGAAAATATCTAGAAATTCTTTGTCTTCTGAAGAACCCTCAGACCTCTTAGGTCTAATGTAGGTTAAGTGCCCTGCAGATCTCCCTAGAAAAGAAAAGCACCTTTAAAACTGTAGTCTGACTAAATAGACACAAATATAATGAAAGCACTAATTCATAAGATCCTGTTAGTTGAAGGAAAAGGCAGCAAAAGGCACAAGCTTCAGATAAGATTGGCCTTGCATAGGGAAAAGCTGGAATTCTACCCTAAAATTTATCAGATACAACAATGACCTCTAAAAATCTAACAAGGGTAAAATGTATAAAGGTAAATTACCACATTATCATCCAATTATCATTGCTTGTTTTGTCAAGGGTAAATGACTATCTAGCAGCATTCAGCGTTTGCTTATTGATTAATGCGTACAGTACGAGCACCTCTGCACAGCGGCCTTTGCCTTGCCTCCCACTCAATAGCTGTGTTGAAACTGACCATTTTATTACAGGTTGCCGGATGTGTATAACTCTCCTTGCCCATCTTAGAGGCATTAAGTGAAAATGGATAAATTATTAGAGATTACTGGGCATTACAAAAGAAATAATTGTGTTGCTCTTATTCCCAAAAATACAGAAAAATCACTATTTAACTGTTGTCATAATTGAAATTTGATTCCATTCACAAACTCAAAACAGCACTTTTATCGCTTCCTCATCTCTTCTGCCCATTTCAATCTCAAACATCATCTGACAGAACTTTATACAAATCTCCTAAGGATAAACATTTCCAGTTTTACTTTTTTTCTTCCCCCAGATAAATCACAGTAAATGTGGTGTTCTTATTTCATTGTAGATTTTTAAAAAAGAAAACAAACCTCCTTCAGCAGATTAAAAAAAACAACTAAAAGACAGCAAAGAGGCACACACAACATCTGAGATTAATAGACCCTATTTCGTCTCAATGCGCTTTCTTGGTATAAACAATACATAAGGGTCACCTCACATACCACTGAAATGTAGCCCACTCTGAGACACAGAAACTATATAACCCAGAGAAACACTCACTCCTTCTTGAGGGTGAGAGAAGTGACCTTTTGTACTGTGGTAGCTCAGCGCTTCACCCTGACCCAATTTCCTTCAAATCTTCTACAAGCTGAAGATGGAATAAAGCAACTGCTTCAGAACCCCTCTGGGTTCAGCAGATCAATTCAACAACTAATTCAACCAGAAGCAGAGGAAGGATGCCAGGAGGAGAGATGACAGGCGGTGGGGAGGCTTCAGATCTGGCTGGGCCTCACCTCTTACTCCATGTTCTCTCCATCAGTCTGGAAACGCCAAGGTAGGTGAGCTGGCATGAGCTGGGCCCTTCAGTTAGAAATAGACATCCCAAGGAGGCATCTGCGCAGCTCAGGGGAGGCACCTTGGGTCTCTCAGTGGGGGAAAATTAGCACTATCTGGCTTCAAACACAAATGTGGCTGTTTGTTATTTTAAAATGTACAATCTGCTAAAAGGAATGACTAGGAATGCAAATGTGTATTATATTTGTGAGGAAGATGTGATAAGAAGCCATCCTAATCAACTTTCCAGGTACGTATATTTCAGGTACCTTACATCTTACTTAATCTGCCAACAACTTTACAAGCTGTATATTTGTACTGTTATTTCCACTTTACATATGTGCAAACTAAGGTTTGGAGAATTAATTTCTGACATTACATAAATAATACACGGCATACTCTGAACTGGCATACAGATGGCTCTGACCTCAAATCCTATGCTAGCTTCTTCTCCTGTTCTACCCATGAGTGACATTGGGGGAAGCTGGCAAGACTCGGAATTAACCTCCTGGATCTCTGGAAGGCAGGTAACTAATGTTTCAGTGTAATGAGAGCATAAGAAGAGTCCTAGGAAAAGTAGGAGGGCAGCAGAGGAGAAGCTGGGGATGAGAAGAGAAAGAAACGACCAGACAAAGCTCAGAGAAGGCTTGGGAGTTCTGAGAGTTCCGAGATGGCAGACTAGGCCACTGAGAAGTTTGATGAGAAGGATCAAAAGGGAAACTAGCACAAAAGGAGGGTGAAATCAAAGGATGCCAGCGAGACAGCTGAAGCTGGTAAATCTGAGCTAAGAGAGCTGAGTAACTAGAAACTGTAACTTGTGAGATGCTTAAACTCTGTTCTTTACATTCTTTTGTCTGTGGTCAGTGTCACTTGTATAGAGGGTTGTGTGTAACAAATAGGTACAAGAGTGGTATAGGTAGGGAGTCAGAAGGTCTGCCAGGTTGGGACCAAGAGGATATAAGGGATTTATTTGCTAAGTCGTTAATTCCCTCATTCATTCTTTTACTTATTAAAACTGTTTACCAAGAGTCTACTACTGGCTAGACCCTGAAAATAACAAATAAGACCACACAATATAGCTTCTACCCTCCTGTTGATTCCACTGCGGTTGAGTACAGGGACAGCTGTTCAATCCTTAAGTGATTGTTCAAAGGAGGTATGATGGGAACACTAAAGAAAGGCCCCAACTCTGTTGGGGTGAGGCTGGTCAGAGACTTGACTTGAGCCCTAACAAATATGGAGGAGTTAACTAGGGAGATGAAAAGGGTGGAGGAAGGAGGATGTATTCCAGGTGAAGGAAATAGCATTTTTAGCAAAGGCATGGTCACATACCAAAAATATAATCCTTGATGCCTGTATATGTGGTGTTAGCAGAAAGAGAAAACAGATCTATTGCAGAGTGATGAGGCATTGCAATAGAGCAGACAGTGCTCTTTGCCTTTCTCTCTTGGAGTTGGAACTCTTGGTTGATCTCAAAGGAATGGAACAATGAAGGTAAGTCAGGCTCAAGGGTTATCTTGATGCACACTTACACAAGCAGCTCCAATTCTATTATCAGATTCAATTATTCACCCTGAAATTGAAAACCCTTCTTACCTTGCATTCCAGCTACAGGAACTGAATCCTATCTCCCCCACCCCCACCATGAGTTACTTCTCCTCTAGCTGTTTACCTCCAGGGCCTCTGCTTCAATTTATGAGCAACCCATCTGAAAACCTCCCATCTCAACAAGACTCCCCGGCTGCCTGAGCTGCCTGCTTCCTCTTAGCATGCTTGTACTGAATATACAGTGAACTTAATTGGGATTTGATATGTCATAGCATGAGAGCATTCTTCAGCCATTTCATTTATTACTCTTCAAGTTAGTCATATCATCTTTTGCTGTTAGTCAGGAATTGTTTCATCTGGTTTCACCTTACAGTCTCTGGTACATGGTGGATGTTTGGCAGCTGCTTGGGTCTGGCAGGAGGGCACCTATATTGGTACAGTGGGTATGTTGGGGAGAGCTCAGGATTTGGAATCAGATTTGTTCAATATGTTACACATTTACTGAGCACCTATTACATGCCTGGTGCTGTGCTATATGCTGCAAATGAAAAGGTCATTGGAAAATAAACAGCTTCTCTGCATAACAGGTGATCACAGTAAGGCCTGGGGGTCAGTACTAGATGGTCAAATATGTAAATATGCAATGGTGATTTAATATGGCAAATGTCCTAAGAGACCTGAGCCCTATGTACTGTGGGACATGATGAATGCACAAAGAATTAGTGAGGAGCTAAAAGGACAGGATCAAGAGCTATCAGAACTTTTCCTAAATAAAACGATGCATAAGTTGAACCTTGAGAGAAGCTTTCCAGGTGTGGGAGAAGAAACAGCATAAGCAAAGGATCTGAAACATAAAACAGCAAAATACCCATGAGAAACTCCTTCCACTTACAGCTCAACTACTATATTGGCAGGCAATTCTCTCAAACTCCTAGATTCCATAACTCCAGGATGTTGCAAAGATCTAATGACATAACTCACATGAAAGCCATGTTGTAAACTGTAGAGCACCATGCAAATGTAATGCATGTCATGACTAACATTTCAAAAGTTCTTTGGTGAATAGGATGTAGACTTCAAGGAATCTCTGAGCAATTGAATTGAGCCTGTTTGCCAGAGGTTGATGACCCTGCTTTAGGACAAGTAAAGAAGAACCCATTGGAAATCCAATTAAGATAAGCAAACTGTAATCACCTGATTTAGAAGTTGGCCAATATCAGGAATATTAGTGTGTTTCTTTACTCTGTCAAAACCACTGGGGGTTTTCGATGAATACAGGATGCCAATAATGAATACCTAATACAAGAAGATGCAGCAATTTTCTTCATCATCCATGTCAGAATTTTTTAATATTTATTATTTACTTCCTTTATATGCAATATAGCCTGTTCATCTGCCTTGGTAGATTGTAAACTAATCCCATGCTGGGAGACCAAGATCTAGATACAGAATGCAGAGGGATGAGTTTAGAAAATGGAGACATTTTTCCCCAACCCATTGCCCACTTTACCTATATACTCCCTGTGATAAAACTCCAAAGGCCAGGCAGGCATTTGGTGAGACTCCACAGGAATTCTTTATGAGAATTCTTAAGTTCTTCATCATCATTATCACGATCATGATCATGATCATCATCATCACAACCACCATCACAATTTTTTACTAATATTATTGAGAGCTTACCAAGTGCCAAGATCCATTTTAGGGGCTTTTCAAAGATACAGATTTAATATGCACAATAACTCCAGTGTGGTGCTTATTATCATCAGCCCCACTTTCAGGATAAGAAACTGAGGTTCAGAGAGGTTATAGAACTTGCCCCAGGGCATGTGGCTGCTAAATGGTCAAGCTGGGATCTGAATCTAGATAGTCTCCCTTTGGCACTCCACTCTCTACATTTACTTACATTTTCTTTCCACTAGGGGAAATAATCATGTAGCTATCATCTATTCCACAGTATGTAGTTTCATCAGGAAGATGGGGAGGGAACAGAAAAACTTGTACTTAGCAAGTGGTGGAAGAATGAAAACAGACTAAGCAAGTAAAGAATGCTTCCTTTTTAAATCTAAAAGGCTCTTTTGAAATTACTCCTTGGAAGGAAAGAGAAAGTATTTAATGGAAAGATTTTCTAATTCTCTATCTCACTTTATGATCTTAAGTTTAGTATCAGAGGAAAGTAAAAAACAAGCTCTGAAGATAAAAGATTTATGTCAAATTCTAGCTTTCCCACTGATTGCTATGATTAGCTTTAACCTTAAGTAAAGGTGCTTAACTTTAGTTTACTCATCTGTAAAATGGGCTTTATGAATATCTATTTAGTATACTTAGCAGAGATGCTCTGAGGCATAAGAGTGTGTGCATGTATGTGGATGTGTTCTATCATGCCTCATAAAGTGTTAAATAGAAGTTAGCTACTATTATTCCTCAATTTTCTTTGTGTTTAGCATGCAGTCATGCATCCATGTCAGTTACTAAACAATAATGTTCTTAATGTGCTATACCAGTCTTTGGGGATATGCGAATAAAGTACAAAGTCGTTTAAAAGCAGAAAGAGAAAAAGGGATCATAAAGGTGTTAAGGAGGGACAAGATCCAAGAAGAGCAATAAATTCTGAAAAAGTTTCTAGAAGGGGCTTATCAGAATTGGTGTCCAGTGCTGATGAGTGGTTAAGAACAAGAGAGTAATGCAAAAAGTACGACTGTATCCCTTAAGGTGGAAGAACTGTCTAATGCAGGGATCAGCAACCTTTTTCTGTGAAGGGCCAAATAGTGAACATTTTAGGATTTGCGGGCCATATGCTCTGTCTGGCTATGCAACTCTGCTGTTGTAGGGTGTATGTGGCACAGGTAATACTTACACAAATGGGTATGGCTGTGTTCCAATGAAACTTCATTTGCAAAACAGGCAACAGGCCATATTTGGCTGGTGGGAGTTACAGGTTATAGACCCCTGGTCTAACAGAAGTCTCATTAATAACTGCCATTAATAAGTGTTTTAGTAGCAAGGTATGGGAATGCTTTTATATACATACATGCATATATATGTATGAATGTAAATATGCCCATTCAAAATAATCCTCACGATAATGCTACTCTTACTCATTCTTATTCCATGTCCTTTCCTGAGTGGAAGGGGAAGGGATGAAGCTGTAACTGGAAAGCTGGGAATTGTATGTATTCCTGAGTATGACCTAGGGTATGAAGTGAGTGTGAAAGTAGCTATGCTATGTGTTTGTATGCACACATGCATGTTACAGCTAAAATAAAAAATGACAATTGGCCCAACAAAATCAGAAATAAACTAAAAATGAAGACACCTGGATCTTGGTTACAGATTAGCTGTGTAACACTGGGCAAGTCAGAATCTCTGTGACTCAGTTTCTTTCATATAAAATGGAGTTAGACTTAAATACAAAGTCCCTTTTAGTCGTAAACATCTATAGATTCTAAAATACTGTACAAAAGGATATTAACTGTTGGGCACTTAATGTATTCTACAGTATTTTCTACAGATGATTTAGGAGACTGAATTGAGTCAACTAGAACTGTCATGATTTTAATTGGATTAAAATGACTTTAATGGGTAATTTATCCAGTAGTTTGTAATAATCATGTAATTAAATAATCACAGGTATGTCAGTTCAATCTTAAAGGTTTTTATGACAGAGTAGCAAGTGTTTAGGATGAGGCACAATAAGATCTTTTAGTTATTTGACAGAGCTTTATTTCATGATATAATTTCTTTCCTTCATGTTATAATTTCAAACTTAATTTGTTAAATTTTGTGGAACTTTCTTGATGAGATTAAATTAAATTATTTTTAACTTCTCAGGAGATTTTGCTTCTTCATCAACTTACTTATGCCTTTTTAAGAGACGAATATTCACCAAGGGAAGCAACGTAACCAATGTGGGCATCAAAATAGTCTTAGTAAAGGTTACAGATCCAAATCAGTCTAAGCATGAAACAAGTGTAACTGCCGTGGCCCTTATTATGACTCAGAGGACCTCACTTGGGGAGATGCTCTAAACTTAACAGCTCACACTGTTTGTCTACTTAAGAGGGACAGGAGGTTGTGTTTAGAGACGAAGAGGTGCAGGACAAGCAGCCCTGTGTGCAGCCCTGCTGGCAAGGCACTATTCCTCACACCACGGGCTGCCTCTGCACACCTTCAGACTGACCCAGAGCCCCTTGTTAATTCAATTCTGAGCATTTCCTGAGTTGAAGCAGACAATAATGCAGACATGGACAAAATTGTACAGCAACTGTGTGAGTGAAGTAATGTCCAATGGGGATTATGCTGAGACCACCAAACTCATTTCACTTGTGACCTAATCATCTCTCAAACTGGCCCCCTGTGGATATGAATGTATTAGGATGAAAAATTATTAAACAATGATTCTGGTGCCTGGTGTGCATGCTTTTCATCAAGCCCGGGCATGCAAGTCTTCTCCTCCAACTTGTTCTAGCCACCTCACCCCTCTCAAACCTTTTTCTCCCAAGGGGTAAAAGTATATTCATTGTGGCTAGTAAGAGTCTCCCACAAATCCAGAGAGTGAGCTTTTTCTTTGTCAAAAAACTCTGCAGCAAATCCTAGGAGTCAAGAAGGAAGAAACAGTTGCCCATTCAGCTTGAATCTGTACTTAACTCTTCATTCATGAGAATATAATCTTCCTTACTCCCTTGGAAGGTGGCAGAGTTTAATAGATTGAAATGATGGAAAGACCTGCTTTTAAATCCTGGCTTTACCACTTCCTAGCTATGTGAACTTGGGCAAAGTTACTTGACCTCCCTAAGGTGCAACTCTATTTTTACAGGATGGAAATAATAATAGTACTTACTAATAACATTATATAATTATAGAACCAATACCTACTGTACTCAAAGTGTAGCTGTAACAATTAATAGACAAATCATACAAGGTGCTTAGCACAGTGCCTGACACATAGCACTTAATAAAGAATCACTTTTATTATTGCAGTGTTGTTAGTGTGACCACCTTATAACAGAATTCTAATCTGTTAACAAGAAGAGTCTTGCAGATAATTATGTGTAGAGTGTTCACTAGAACGTATATAATGCATATGTTCATTAGAATCTGAACAATCCACTGCCTCTTGACTTCATGTTAAACCAAATGACAAGAATAGTTACCTAGTCTAGGCACCACACAGCTGGGCACCTCAGAACCCTTCTGCCTGTAAGTGAATGGGCGTAAGTTCTCCTTTTTAAAGTTCCACCACCCACCAAAGAGTAAAACAGCTGTACTAAGGATATTGGCTTCCCAGCCACTGAATTTGAGGTAAAACCTCTCTTTGCTGGAGAAAGAGTGTCAAAATTGCAAACACATCGGGGTTACCAGTAAACTTCCCTCTCATAAGAACCTACCTTGAAATTAATTTTCAAAACCTTCTAAATTTAGAAATGGCACTTTACAAATATACAGTGATATAAAAATCACTGAAGTGTATTTTCTCTCTCATCTGTAAAATAAGGACTCTAAATCGATGTTCTTTAAGGTTGGCTCCATCTTTATATCTACAGAGAGTTCCATGTCTATGAGAAATAAATTTGGTGCCAAGCCACAGAAGCTATAGAGAATGAAGGCATGTTTGTTTCTGACCTTGCCACAGAAGAAACTAGAAGTTCTACAAAGAGAGAAATACTTAATACCTACAGAGGCACATCAGAATGCAAACCCCACATCAAAATGCTGCTAGAGTTCATAACTCAAATTTCTTTATCCTGTAGCTGCTCAGGGACCCCATTAAATTGTTTTCCACAAATACCATGAGGTTTGAACCATTTGTTATAACATTTGAGTCATTTATAAGATATTTTGATCCGACAAATCTGGAAGTAGCTGTCTAAAGTAAAACACATGACTAATGTCAGCTTCTTCTTGTTTCAGATCAAAGCCGGGAACACTGTAGAGTCCTATAAAATTTTCTCTGGTGTTGAATGGGTTTCTTCACTTCTGTGTGTTGACAGGAAAACAACAATGCCATGTCACAGACTATGCTGACCTCACTGGGAAAAAAAAAAAGATGCTCTACAAATTTGATGTGGAAAAGTATTTACGAATGCATTGAGCCAACTAGCTTGGATCCAATATTTAAAATGATTATGATATTAAAAATGCTATGAAATGCAAATTAACAAAGGAAAAAATATTCAGTTCAGTACTTCTTTAAGCTTGTACTGTTCACCTACTATAGAGATATTCTTTCTGTCACCATGGTAATGGACAAGCTGATAAAAAAGTGCAAGACTGTTCAAAATTGGTTCCTATATAGAGTAGTGCTACTCAGCCCGTGTTGTGTGGACCAGCACCAGCAGCAGAAGCTGGAAACTTCTAGCCACATCCTAGACCTAAAGGAATCAGAATTTCTCTGAGAGTCAGCAATGGAATTTTAACAAGGCCTCCAGGGTGATTCTGTCACATGCTAATGTTTGAGCCACACTGAAGTAGAATGCTACAAAACCAAAAACACCTGCTATCATAGTGAATGTCCCATGGAAAAAAATTCATTCTTTCTATACAAGAACAAGTAGTCTTGCTACCGAAGCATACTTCAATCTCTTTGTCCCTTCTTAAGTTCAGGAGTTTCCTTTATTTCCCCTAACATTCTTGGCAGAGTTCACTGCCTGCCAGTGAGCAGGATTCTGTTTATTTTAATCAAGTCTTTATCTATCACATTCATTTAATGCAAAAGGAACTGGTGGCTGTCATCTATCTAACCACCAAAGAGGATACAACAGCACATCCGCGTATCATGCCAAAAATGTCACCAAATGTACCTTTTGAAATAAAGACAAATTTTTATGCTGTTTTATATCCTTTGATCTTGTTTAAAAATTTGGCCTTTTCTCTTTATTGATTAAATTGCAATTTTTCTAAAACAGTTTGTAATTAACTTATCTGGTGAAACCTGCCAAAAGGGATCAAAAGTGATGGAAATAAAAACAGGAAGTTGTATAATTTATAATACCAATGATTTGGTTGCTGAGGTTTTAATCAAATCAAACAGAGCCATAAAATAACAGGTGATTGAATTACATGGAAAGATAATGCATTTGGATTTGAAGAGTCTGATGCGTCTCTGTAAAGTCTGTTGAATTCACAACTCTGCCATCTGCATCTCCCTTGGGAGATCTTGCTCTCAGGGGATTTCCCCCAACACAAGGGACCTGAATGCTGTGCAGAAACCTTTCTTCTTGAAGAAAAATAACACTCAAAAAGTAAAAGAATTATGAAACTGGGAGTTTCTGTAAATTAGCCACTCAACACCAGCTTAATTAAAAACAACACAAGCACTCTCAGAATTATTGGCAGTACCCACCTAAGAAATTGCTCAGTAAGAGCTGAAAGCTCAGTAAGCCCCTCTACCTATGCCTGAGTGACCACTGAAAAACATAAAGGAAAAACTATTATTCAACATATCAATAAAGAAGAACACATAAAGCATCAGTCATTTGCCTGACGGGGTACCTTTTGCCTTACAACTTCCTGAACACTTTAATAATACCCTAAAAACCTACACCATGCATCCATGTTCACCTTAGAAGGGGAAAGTGGTAGTTTTCCAGTAAGCGCAGGTTATATAAAAAGTCAATGTAAGAATTTAGGGTAACACACTAAACCCAAAAAGCTTAAAATCTTCCAATACTCAGGAAACTTTTCTTTCCTCATCCATGGCTTTCCGAAACAGACAATGGCATTATCGACACCTTATCCATGCATTATTTTGAGAAAATGAACTCCTTACAACATAATGCTGTTAGTCATGCTTGTAAGGAATTGCAAGTTCTTTTCAAAGTTATTGTGGATACCTAGGCAAGGCCAATCCCAACCCCGCCTCCCAACGCCAGGAACTGGAAGTGGTTTAATTTATCACTCTAGGGAGAAGGAGGGAACTTTTGGCTACTGAACTTTCCAGACAACCTCTGAATCATAGCAGTGATTGTGAAAGCGTTGGTGAGAAATAGAAGCCTGAATTCCTTTCCTGGGGTCTGGTTTTGATGGATGTGGAGGCCCCTAAAGGGTGGTGAGACAAGGTTTAAGCAAACACATTTTAGGACACAGATTTTGAAAATTGAGTACCGCTGTCCCACCTGCTGTGCTTCATTTCAGTATCCACAGCTGTCATTAGCAGAGAACAAACTGCTTTTCCAACCACACACCACATCGCACTGCTCCAGCTCGCGCTGGAAATTGCAAGACTGTTATGGAAGAGCATGTCCTGAGAGCTCTCCTCCTTTGTCAGACCTTTCTGATTTTTATTATCCTGGGGCATGCCAGGGGAGGAGAAAGAAAAAGTGTGCATGCACATAGGTTCAGGATATAAAAGCTTTGGAGAGTAGACTTTAGATTTGATGCTAGGTTCCCCATTTAAAAAATAAATGTACAGGCCAGCTCGGGAATCACAGAAACTCTCAAGCTGAATTTGGTACAAAAGAGATGCTAATGACAAGGTCATCAACAGTCTGATAACATCTATCTATATAGGCTCTGTGGACTCAGAGCCATAAAGAGCTTTCAGAAGTCATGCCCTAATTTCATGGTTAATGCAGGTTTCCCGACAATAGTTCAGTGATCTTCCTAGTACACCGAAGACCAGAGTAACTGGACTTGTTACTCTTTCCTTCCGAGTACTTAGTGAATTACACAAGGCCCAGAGGAAGCCCCACCTCCTCCTCCAGGTCTTCTTGACTGAGCCTAACACACACGCTCAGTCATCCCAGTCTGCATCTCCAGGTCACAAAATCCACGTAATGAAGCATTTAATTATATAGTCATTTGTACAAGAAGGAACTAGAAGAGAAAGCTGCAGAGGACAGTGAGATTAAAATTAACATCCAGTCTTTAGTTCTGTCTGCTACCAAGTAGCTACTGGATCAGGGCAAGTCATTTTATATCTCTGGGTCCTCAGCTTTTTCATCTGTATAATGGAATAGATGAGAAGAGAAAGAGTAGGTCAAATGTTTGCCCAACTCCCTTATAGTGCTTAGATTCTCTTTTCTTCTTGCCCTTGTAAAGTTCATACTTTGTATGGAGAGATCAGATATTAAAATATAACAAACTGAATAAAAACAAAGGAGCCATCAATGTAATATGATTTGCCAACTGACAAGACAAAGCAAAATATGATCAAGAATCAATTATAACAGCAGAAATCATAATGCTAATAATACCACCCCCTTAAGACTACTGGATCCTTTTACTTATATACAGGATACAGTCTCAATTGAAAAAATTAAGTTGGATAACCTTTTAAGGTTAAATTGAGCAGAACCATACCTTTCTTGAGAAGAACAAACAGGCCACCACCCTCTGAAGCAGTAAAATCACTCTTAGAGCGTGAACAGAGACCCCATGACAGAGACTGCAGGATAGCTAAGGGCTCTGGTGGGCCTGTCAAGGGATGAAGGCTCAGGGATGAGAGTGATGTCAAATTCTGGTCATTCCCACGCTCATACCAGTCCTCTGATCCCATGTAGATGTGAATGTTTTCTTTTCTCAGCTATACCACAATTAAGGGAAGCCAAGGAAATTGTGTGGGTCATGAAAACAATCAAGTGCACCTTAAAAATAATCATATATACTTTCACATGGGCAGTAAGAGTGTTACCTGGCTCTTTCCTTCCAGGCTGTAAGCAGCCTCTGTTTCCTGAGTCACCCTGGGGATAATGGAGGATGACAGCCAACCAGGCACTTGTGTGGGACCTGTGTGCACTTGGCTTCCTGCATGCTAAGAACTCACCCCAGAGTTATTGCATTTTTCAGTGAAAGAAAAGGTTACTTTCTGGAATCTTTTGGATTTACATGGTGTAAAGCAGCACATTCAATAAACCAGGTTTTGGCTGACCATCTATCCCTCCTCAAACTTAGATCTTTGTACGTAGTATGCTCCTACACACACTTTTCGGCATCACTTCACTCATTCATAGTGCTGCGGAAAATCTAGGCTTCATCTCTGCAGGCATTTGGTAATGCATCTGGAAGGGATGATTTGTCACGTAATTATAAGAACAGATATGATTTTGTTCTGAATTAAACAGCAAGCACTGTGTGTACAGTTGGCTCCTTTGCCCAAGCAAACTGCTTGTAAATTTTATTCTGCTTTGGCTGGGAATTTTCCTCTGCTGGTTTTGCCATAACATAGGAAACATGGAAACCTGAAAGCAGGCTACTCCTTCCTGGAGAAACAATGGCAATATTGTTTTCTATGGAGACTAGGAGATTGAATGACACCTTAGCAAACTTTTCCATGGCCAGCTGAGTGCTCTCATGGAAGAGCCCCTTGGCAGCAACTTGAGCCTCTCAGAGTCTTGATGAGGGCAGGGGAAGTAGGGGAGGAAAAGCTTAGTCTTAAAAAAATGACAGAGACCTACATACACCCATGTATACCCACATCCACATTAAAGATGGAAACTAACTGCACATCAAAACCAGAAAAGTGCGTATGTGTATATACCATGAACAAGCAAAGAAAAGCACGAAAATACAGAACTCTAAACCAGAAGCCAAAGAGAACCGCATTGTCAGAGAAAAATCACCTCTCGATATTACACAAAGAAGTTTATCAAGAAAATTCTGCAAAACAGAACTGGATAATTTGAATTCTGTAAAATGAGACAGAAATTCCACGCTCCAGGGTCAGGTCATATTCCAGAAAGAGGGAGAACAGTAGGCTAAAACTGAATTGGAATTCCATTTGAAAATGAAAAATTTAAAAGCCTCTTTCTACTAGTTAGTTAATAAAAAGATTAACCTGACTATGCCTGAAAGGAACAACAATGAACAATTCAGGGAACAAAATATAAGGAGGGAGTGGACGGACATCTGTAGGATCAAAAAGACTGAAAAGATTAAGCAGGTTTCAGTGGCCACAAATAAACAGACATAAAATCCTCAATATTTACTTAAATGCCTGCTGTTTTAATTTCTGCACAAGATGGCAGTCTAAGGTATTTATTTCTATTTCTGTTTGATCATGAATAGAGATTAACAGAAACATAAAGGAAAACAAACAGCAGCAAATTCTAAGAAGAGATATTTCTCCTCCATTAACTTCTCTCTGGTAACCAAAAAATTGCATTCTGACCTTACATTCTCTATTTGGGCTAACATTCCAAATATATCAGAAATATTCTCAGATCTTTGGGTTGGGGTGGGACAAACTCCAATGCTCACGAAATTCTACAAAATGGACATCGTGGTCCATCTTAGACCCACAGCATTTCATATGTTGAGGTAGAGATGGCTCTTTTATGTGACTTCATTTTTTCTATGCATTTTTAAATACAATTTTTTCTATATAATTTTTTTCTAATATGACTTTATTTTTTATCTCCTTTGGCCTGAATAGAATTTAAAAACAACATGCTCAATGATTCCAAAGTTTACAACTGAAAAGGAGAAAATTTTAAAAGTCAGGGAGTAAAATAAGCCCTTTAGGGTTATGGAGAAAAATAAGTAGGAAACATACAAGTTCCTACTTCAAGTGTGGACTTAGGGGAGGGGCTGTCTTACTACACAGCAATCTACCTAGACCTGAGTTTTTATTCCCTTGTGACATGGACAACAGGATAGTCAAGAAATATTTAATGCTCATGATAATCACATAAAGCTTAACCGGATCACACCTACGGCTTCTGGCTGCCTACCATATGTTAACTTTGTCTACAAAGATCTCTTTTAATCATATCAATACAAAATTTGTGGATTTACTTCACAGAAGATGGAAAAATGTCAGACTGTGATGTTGTAAGCACCCTATAATTTGTTACCATTTAGTGGAGAGTGTTTGAAATTTAAAAACTAAAAACAACCATACATTTAAATGTGAAAGGTAAAGAAAGAGTCTTTCTTTTAATCCTTCCATTTAATCACTTGGACAGTATCTTTCATTTACATATGGGCAGTGTTGCAAATTGCAGAAAGTCATATATTTATATACCTTTAAGAAAAGATATCTCCTGCTTCTGTAATAAGCTTTTATTCATTTAACAAATATTCACCGAGCACTTACTATATGCCAGTCTCTATTCTAAGATTGCTTATTGAGCAATAAATAACACAGGCAAACATCCTTCCCTTATAAAGTCTGTATTGGGTTTGAAGAGACAATGAACAATTAAGTAAATGTAGAGTATTTTATCTGGCACTATGGGAAATGGCGAAAAATAAAGTGGGGTAAGGAGGAAGATAGGGAGTAGCAGGGTGGCATAGCAGGGTAAGATGGAGTATTGATTATTTATACTGAGAGGGCGGGACGCTTATAAAATGTCATTTGAGGACTTGAAGAAAGAGCACATGGATATGGGGCTGGAGAAGTACTTTTGACAGAAAGAAAAGTGACAAAAATAAAAGTCCTGAAGAAGGGTGAGCTTGGCCTGTGTCAGCAAGGTCAGTGAGCCAGAGGAGGGAAGACGAGGAAGAGGGCAGTAGGAAGTGCAATCAGAGAGGCCGCCTGGGAAGAGGGGAGATAGAGGCCAATCGTGAATCAGTTTGAAGGCCACTGAACATACGGGCATTTGAGTGCCACGGCCTGTTGGTGTTCAACTGTGTATCTTTGACATTATGGTGATACGAAATACATTCTCTAATTTGGAAAGGTCTATTCTTTTTTCTGGTTTTGAATAAATAAACAAATAAGACAAATATAGCTTGCTGGTTGAGTATGGCTCAGTTATTTTTAATTTAATTTTTGGTAAGTAATTTTTAACCCATATACCAAAATTCCATTTGTGTGATAAGGGAGTGCAGATGGGATCCTGAGGGATATGGAAATTAATCCCAGTTCTGTTGAAAGACATTTTAATAACTCATATGTTATTTTACCTCATGTGAATTTCTAGCAAGTGGGCTTTCTTCAAAACTTTCGAAGGAACATGTCTGCAGGGTATCAAAACAGAAATTGCTAAAGTTGGAATGAAAAAACTTGGTTTTCTTTTTCACTAGAGAGTGTACAACTTTTCTCCACTTTCTTCCATCAAAAATTCAACCACCATCAATTGTGGACCAATTATGTGGCTATAATATTTATCTTGAGTTGCCAACTGTAATTATAAGGTGTAGTTCTTAGCTGTTAACAAATTTTAAATCTCTATGGTCAATATTTTTGCTGGCTGATATGTATTCTTGTTATTAACAAACTTTCACCAAAAATATGAGAATGCTGTGACCACGATACATACCTAAATGACTGCTGGGTGTATTAACTTGGCCTCCTTGCCAAACTTCCACAATTTTTATTTAAAGCATTGGAGCAAATATTTATCTACAATACACATTTGATTTATTTGAGAGAGACATAAATTATTGGCCAGTATTTTCATATGCTCTTCCATTCATTTGAAGCTTTTTCTTTCACCATTTCTTTTGCTTAATTCCTGTCTGTCTCTGTAGTTCTCAGCTCCCTTCCAAGTCTGAGTTACTGGGTGTTCCTCCCATTGAATCCCATAGCATGCTGGTCTTTTGCTATCATAGCACTAATTGTAATTGCCAATTTACTTGTCTGTAACTTCCCCAAAGGCTCTAAACATCACCATAGCAGGGACTGTGTTTATTTTGCAATGTTTCCCTGACAGCCAGAACAATTGCCAACACATAGTAGGTGCTGAATAAATATTTGCTTAAATCAGCCCTTGAAGATGCAGCTCTGAATAGGGAACTAAAGAAAAATATATCAATTCATAAACTCTTCTACTTAAGTTTAACAATTTAATTCATTTAATTCTACTGCAAATGTTACCTTTTAAAATGGCCAGCCAATTAAAAATGCTACAAAGGGACTGTTAGAGAATTTCCATCCCATATGCCAAGGAAGCTAAAACCAGTTTGTTCTGCATATGATTAGAAATATAAAAGTCTTGGGAATCACATTTCTTAAAGCTCATGCCAGCTTTTATTGTTGGTAGTTTTGTAAACGCATTACATATTCTATGGTATTTGTGAAGTCCTCAAAGCACATGCAATATAAAACCTTCTGCTAAGCACAGTAACACACAACATAAGAAAAAAAAGGCCTGGCAATGTAAGTCAGCTCCCAGAGGAATTCAAGATGGTAGCCTGCTCAGTCCACGCTACATAGTATTGGGTCCTCATTTATGATCAAGCAGGAAACTTAAGATCCGCTGATGAGTCTCTCACCTAAAAAGATTAGACTTGAAGTATTAGGTCTCTAAGCCTTTCTAGATGTAATGTGTGGAAAATTTTGGAAACAATGGCCAACACCCTATGTGGTGTGAGTGTCAGTAATTGTAGTTTGGGACTGATACTAATTTTTACCACACCAGAATGATATCTAAATAACAATGTCTAGATAAGGTTGTGCACAGAAACTTTTCTAAAAATAGTTATTCTACCAATTAGCTTTTAGCAGAGCAATTAATTCTTTACTATTGAGTTATGAATGTTTCATTGTACACTAAATAAATTCTCCCTCTAAAGGGAAAAATGAAAGGTAAAGTAAAAGGATAAGCAAAGCAGTGTAGGAAAAAGATTCAGTTGGGAGTCATTGTCTTCCTTCAGCTTTCCCTTCATCTTTTCTGGCAGGGGTTGCATTTTCCCCATGTATCAAGTAATATTTCTTCTCATAAAGCTTTCTAGAACATGCATTTTTAAATGAATTGCAGTTTTAATGAGGCTCAATAAACTATATATGAGATGAAAGTCTTTGCCCCATTGCCAGCCCATTTTTTTTTTCCAAAGGAACAAGAGATAGTACAATATGGCCTGGAGAAGCGCTGTGTCAACCAGATTATACAAAACACACTGGAGCTATGGAATCTGAAGGTATCATTCTATCTTACCAATTAGGGTCTTGTTATTTTCTTTTCCGATCACCTACTGGGCAACTACCACGTGTAATATGTTTTCATATGTTATCTTAGTCCCTAAAACCATTTTATGGCATGAACATTATTATAGTCATTGCAAGTATTTTGTCTCTGAGTTACTAAGTGGCTCGACTGGCATGGAAACTCAAGCCATTTAGAATATATGACTAATATTAGAGTATTACATAGTGTGCATTAGCAGCTACTACTATAATTGCTGATATTGTTATATATTCCAGATAAGGTCTCACTTATCTATTTAAGAAGATGAAGGCAATTACTTTTGGTTTTTGTATTGATATATTTTTCTGCCATCATTTTACGTGTATTCCTGGTTATATTCTGATAACTGTAGAAAATTCACAAAGAATCAATCTTGAGAGAGCTTAATACATACTATTTTTTGAAGTAACTGCTTGAACTATACTCATGAAAGACATGGCAACAAGTAGAGTATAGATGGTGTAGTGGCTGTGTGAGTAACTGAGTTTGGGGTGTGTTAGATACTCCGGATCTACAAGTTTCCATAAATCACTGAATAAAATGTTCTCACATCAAGCAAGACCCAAAACATGGTGCCTTAATCTGCAGCACAGAGATGGACTGGTAAGAAGAAGAAGGAGCTTTTATGGATAGGGGACAGCTTGCAGTAAGTTATTAGAATAGACTGAAAGACAGAAGAGAAGGAAACTGGGGTTTTACACATGATATTCTGAAGACTTAAAGAAAGAGGCTTAGAGATGTACAGAAGTAAAGCGAAGAGATGGAGAAGATTATGCTGAATAAGAAAAAAAACATTTCATAATAGGGGTAAGCAGAGGTATAGAGAGGAGACTATTTGGAGGAAGTTCTCTAGAAAATAAGAACAGAATTTGGCTTTGCAATCATTTTATTTTGGGCAGCAAAAGAAAATACACAAAATCAAAGATAAAACTAAGACTACTTCAGAAGTGAACAGAGAGTAGAAGTCAGGTTAGGACAAGGCTCTCCCCAATGGAGAGCAGAACAGGAGCTCAGCTCCAGCTAATAGCCATGAGGATGATGAGTAAGAACCTAGATATAACTGCCAGGGCACTAGCAGAATAGATGGAGCCTTCTCCTCTGGGAGGAGGGAAGAAAAGGGGATGCAAAAGACAAATGTTAAAAAAACGGGGGAGGACCATAGGAAATGCACTTAAATTATGGCTAGAAACAGAAAAAAAAGAGGTGCTTTTCATAAATCACCCCACTACTCCACTAACCCCAGCTGCCATTTGCTTTTAATTTAGCAGACTTTCAGTCTATTCTACCTGGGGTGTTAAAATAAGTGCAAAGATCATTTTTAATGCTGCGATGGATTTGGGAACACATAAATAATATTTTATTTTCTTGTATCACCCTCATGGCTTGAAATTAATTTTTGGATGGGGAGCAATTGGATGAATTAGATGAAATAATGATACTTGAACTCATTAGAGGGTTTACTCATAGGGTCCTTTCCCTGAATAATGAATCATTTTTTTATTTTAATGTATAAAGGTACTCCAGAGAAAGTTCCCAGCACAGTCGTCTCTTTGTTTTGTGACATATAACTTCCTGAGACTGTGACACCTAGCACATGAAAGTCCAACACAGAAATTAGAAATCAACATCAGATCTCCGAAAGAAGTTCTTAGGAGAGCCTCTCTTCACCGAGCTGCTGCAGGCTCTACCTGCTGCAAAGGTTCAGAAGCAGCTCAGGACGGTTAACACCCAAGTCATGAACCTGAAATCCAGACACAGGAGCCATTTTCAAAGGCTAAGAAAAACCCCGATTCCAGAAGGGAGACCAATATAAAACAAGAAATATGAATCAGAAAGATTCTATTCAAAACATCTGATGAGAGAAAGGAGAGAGAAGGTAACAGGAAGGTTGCAACATGTTATTGTGTTGTGTATTATTGTTGTGAAGGACAGTGTCCAATATTTAGAATATATTATTACCTAAAAGTAATATTTTTAAGTAAATGTTAAACTTTAAGGACAATAACAGACTTGCATTTCAAATTCCCCTTTTAATATGATTGCCACTGTTACACAACAGATCAAACTATTTATAGATTATGCAAAATACATATTACTGAGCTGCTGACCTTTCAGGCTACCACCATAAAGAGGGATACTGTTCCTTTTATTATTGGCTTTAATCTTCAAATATACTGTTTTACTTTTTGTTTTTCCATGTAAAGAAAATCTTCATTAAAATAGTACCCAATAGAATGGAAGAACAGATGAGATATGTTTAACACACATTCCTTAATTTCTATCATTTCTGTAATAATTTAGATTTAAGGAAATATAAAAGTATATACTGATATGAATTCTAGTAGCTAACATTAAATATTAGAATCACAAAAAATAATTTCTCTTGATGTAAATCAAAGAGAAAGACAACATTCCAAGTACGAATATTTTTTAAGGACACATTTTTTAAAGTTTTTATTTTATAAGCGGTTCCTAATTAATAAGGAAGACTTTTCTCATCTTGTGGAATAATTCAAGCTATTTTTGCATGGTGAATATTCTTTGGGCCTAGAGGTGGGTGATGACCTATCAGCTCTTACAATGGCTGGCTATCTCTTCCCTTTTCATGGTTGACATTTAAATCTAGTTTAGATTGCACCTGAAACATGTCTGGAGATCACGGTCTACCAAAAACAACAGATTCTGCTGTGGTTACCCTGCCTGAAGGGATTTGTCTCAGAAAGTGAGAACCTACACAAATGAAGAGGTTTTTTTTTAAGCTGATGTAGCAAACAGCCAGGCCAGACAAGAATCATATCTAAAGACGTCTGCATAGTATTTGTGTGAATGAGGCCGTATTTTCCTCCAATAACTCTTTTCTTGATGGAAAGGACAACAGTAACGACAACTTAGTCCCAGAAACTTGCCTTCTGCTGGTCCTGATCATTTAGGTCATCTTCATGTTACTTAAAACCACACCTGATTCATCTGTTGCAGCCTTCCAGATGGTTTGGCTGCACTGATTAGATGTGGTGATTTCCCACATCTAAGGGACTTCCGTTGCTCCCCTTATCTTTTCCTCAGAGCATGTAAACCTACTTTGAAAGACACCCCAGAGAGAAATTCACGTAGCTTTACATTGAGAGAACTCGAGCCTCAAACTAAAAATGCAACTTCTTGGGATTCTTAAACCCCCAACCCCGCCCTTCCTAGATGCAAAAAATAAACCTCCCTTTGTGGTATTGCATTTCTTAAAGAAAAATCCCAACTGAGACTCTGAGCGTTTGATTGGTTGTGTATGGCTCAGTGATTGCTGGACACCAAATTGTTAGGTGCCTTCCTCAAACTCCCTTCCGTTTCTGTCTTGTCTAGGGTACTCTGACCCTGAAGCTACCGTTTCATAAGAAGTCAGTGAGGAAGGGCAGTAACAATGGGGAGAATGTATAAGAAATGCAGTGAACCCTTGATTCCTTTATTTTCTTCTGTTCAGACTCCACAAGACAAACAAAACAAAGACTGGAGTTGGGCAGAGGAGAAAAAGAAACACAGATCGGGCATTCTTCTTTCTATGTCTCACTGTGAGAAGCCTGTCAGAGATAAACAGTTGGAAATAGCAGGAAAGCAAGAAAAATGAGAAAGAAAGCATCCATACCCTCAGAAGTAGCATCAGCAAGTTTTAGTGTGTGGGGCACTGTTCAGCCTGCAAATATTGTTACTAGTATCACAGGACTGTGCATCATCAATAACCAATTAAAGGGTTTCTATTACAATTGCTTGAAATATCTGCCCCATGGGCAAATGCTAGATTTGAGCAAGTCAGGAGGCACACCCAGATAAAAAACATGCTGATGTAGCTTCATGTGGCAGCTAGACACAGGGTTAGGGTGGATTGCCCAGACCTCGATGCTGGAGCTTACAAGTGATCTCAGACTACTTTGCTGTCTTTCTGCTGTTGGCTGGGGTGGTATAAGGAAACCACATCTTTAAGCGCTGTGGGAAAATAGGGGTCTAGGCTTCTTTTATGTTCTTTCTTTCTATTTGTTTTAAAAAAATGTTTAAAGCTTGAAATTTATCCTCTAGGATTTGAAGGGCATTCACAAAAGGAAGACAGTGTACTAACAGCTTTCAAATTTAGTATTTTCTTTTCCTGGGGATTCATTTATAGCATTAAACCAAAAGGTTCCCAACAGTCTCTGAGGTCTGATTCTGGAAAGGAATCAAGTCTGAATGTAGTGCTCTTTTCGATATTTTTTGGAAAAATTAAATTTCTAAGTAAGTTTTAACTAACTTTCCTACAGTGTTGTGTTTACTGCAGGAAAAGCCCTGGAACCCTGAAACAAGTGACACTTTCCTACAGTGCTGTGTTTAAAATAAACATTTTCCTGTGTAATTACACAACTTTTTTTAACCCATTACAGCAGTCTCTTTTATCTATAGGTCTATACACACCACTCCCCCCCACACACACTCTTTCATTCGTTTAACCCGCTGTCCAACCCCAGGTTTTAAAAATAAACCTCCTTTCTGTGGTATTGCATATCTTTATTTTTTAAATTATACTTTTAGTTCTGGGGTACATGTGCAGAACGTGCAGGTTTGTTACGTAAGTATACACATGGCAGGGTGGTTTGCTGCACCTATCAACCCATCATTGACATTAGGTATTTATCCTAATGCTATCCCTGCCCTAGTCCCCCGCCCCCTGACAGGCTCCAGTGTGTGAAGTTCTCCTCCCTTTGTCCATGTGTTCTCATTATTCAACTTCCACTTATGAGTGAGAACATGCAGTGTTTGGTTTTCTGTTCCTGCGTTAGTTTGATGAGAAAGATGGTTTCCAGCTTCATCCATGTCCCTGGAAAGGACATGAACTCATCCTTCTTTTTTTAACAGCTGCATAGTATTCCATGGTGTATTTGTGCCACACTTTCTTTATCCAGTCTATCACTGATGGGCATTTGGGTTGGTTCCAAGTCTTTGCTAGAGTGCTGCAATAAACATACATGTACATGTGTCTTTATAGTAGAATGCTTTATAATCCTTTGGGTATATACCCAGTAATGGGATTGCTGGGTCAAATGGTAGCTCTGGTTCTAGATCCTTGAAGAATCGCCACATTGTCTTCCACAGTGGTTGAACTAATTTATACTCCTGGCAATGGTGTGAAAGCATTCCTATTTCTCCACATCTTCTCTAGCATCTGTTGTTTCCTGACTTTTTAATGATCGCCATTCTAACTGGGTTGGGATGGTATCTCCTTGTGGTTTTGATTTGCATTTCTCTAATGGCCAATGATGATGAGCTTTTTCAGTATGTTTGTTGGCTGCATACATGTCTTCTTTTGAGAAGTATCTGTTAATATCCTTTGCCCACTTTTTGATGGGGATGTTTTTTTCTTGTAAATTTAAGTTCCTTATAGATTCTGGATATTAGCCCTTTGTCAGATAGATAGCAAAAATGTTCTCCCATTCTATATGTTGCCTGTCCACTCTGATGATAGTTTCTTTTGTCGTTCAGAACTCTTTAGTTTAATTAGATCCAATTTGTCACTTTTGGCTTTTGTTGACATTGCTCTTGGTGTTTTAGTCATGAAGTCTTTGTCCATGCCTATGTCCTGAATGGTACTGCCTAGGTTTTCTTCTAGGGTTTTTATGGTTTTAGATCTCACATTTAAGTCTTTAATCCATCTTGAGTGAACTTTTGTATAATGTATAAGGAAGGGGTCCAATTTTAGTTTTCTGCATATGGCTAGCCAGTTTTCCCAATATCATTTATTAAATAGGGAATCCTTTCCCCATTGCTTATTTTTGTCAGGTTTGTCAAAGATCAAATGGTTGTAGATGTGTGGTGTTATTTCTGAGGCCTCTGTCTGTTCCATTGGTCCATATATCTGTTTTGGTAGCAGTACCATGCTGTTTTGGTTACTGTAGCCTTGTAGTACAGTTTGAAGTCAGGTGGCATGATGTCTCCAGCTTTGTTCTTTTTGCTTAGGATAGTCTTGGCTCAATGGGCTCTTTTTTGATTTCATCTGAAATTTAAAGTACTTTTTTCTAATTCTGTGAAGAAAGTCAACATTAGCTTGATGGGGATAGCATTGAATCTATAAATTACTTTGGGAAGTACTTTGGCCATATTCACAATATTGATTCTTCTGATCCATGAGGATGAAATGTTTTCCCATTTGTTTTTGTCCTCTCTTATTTCCTTGAGCAGTGGTTTGTAGTTCCCCTTGAAGAGGTCCTTCATACCCCTTGTTAGTTGTATTCCTAGGTATTTTATTCTCTTTGTAGCAATTGTGAATGGGAGTTGACTCATGATTTGGCTGTTTGTCTATTACTGGTTTATAGGAATGCTTGTGATTTTTGCACATTGATTTTGTGTCCTGAGACTTTGCTGAAGTTGCTTATCAGCTTAAGGAAATTTTGGGCTGAGACAATGGGGTTTTCTAAATACACAATTATGTCATCTGCAAACAGAGACAATTTGACTTCCCCTCTTCCTATTTAAATAAGCTTTATCTCTTTCTCTTGCCTGACTTCCCTGGCCAGAACTTCAAATACTATGTTGAACAGGAGCGGTGAGAGGCCATCCTTGTTGTGCCAGTTTTCAAAGGGAATGCTTCTAGCTTTTGCCCATTCAGTATGATATTGGCTGTGGGTTTGTCATAAATAACTCTTATTATTTTGAGATACGTTCCATCTATTGGATATTGGGAGTTTTTGGCATGAAAGGGTATTGAATTTTATCGAAGGCCTTTTCTGCATCTATTGAGATAATCATGTGGTTTTTGTCATTGATTCTGTTTATGTGATATGTTTATTGATTTGCTTATGTTGAACCAGCCTTGCATCCCAGGGATGAAGCTGATTTGATTGTAGTGAATAAGCTTTTTGACGTGCTACACATTTCAGTTTGCCCATATTTTATTGAGGATTTTTGCTTGATGTTCATCAGGCTTGAATTTTTCTTTTATTGTTGTGTTGCTGGCATGTTTTGGTGTCAGGATGATACTGGCCTCATAAAATGAGTAGGGAGGACTCCCTCTTTTTCTATTGTTTGGAATCATTTTAGAAGGCATGGTACCAGCTTCTCTTTATACCTCTGGTAGAGTTCAGCCATGAATCCCTCTGGTCCTGGGCTTTTTTGGTTGGTAGGCTATTAATTACTGCCTCAATTTCAGAACTTGTTATTGGTCTATTCAGGGATTCGACTTCTTTCTGGTTTAGTCTTGGGAGGGCGTATGTGTCCAGGAATTTATCCATTTCTTCTAGATTTTCTAGCTTATTTGAGTAGAGGTGTTTAGAGTATTCTCTGATGGTAGTTTGTATTTCTGTGGGATCAGTGGTGATATCCCCTTTATCACTTTTTATTGTGCCTATTTGATTCTTCTCTCTTTTCTTCTTTATTAGTCTGGCTAGTAGTCTATCTGTTTTGTTAACTGTTTCAAAAAACCAACTCTGGGATTCACTGATTTTTTTTGAAGGGTTTTTTGTGTTTCTCCTTCTAGGCTCAAAATAAAGGGATGGAGGAATATTTACAAAGCAAATGAAAAGCAAAAAAAAAAAAAAAAAAAAAAAAGCAGAGCTTGCAGGCCTAGTCTCTGACAAAACAGATGTTAAACCAACAAAGATCAAAAGAGATAAAGAAGGGCATCACATAATGGCAAAGGCATCAACCCAACAAGAAGAGCTAACTATCCTAAATATGTATACACCCAATACAGGATCACTCAGATTCATAAAGCAAGTGCTTAGAGACCTACAAAGAGACTTAGACTCCCACACAATAATAGTGGGAGACTTCCAACACCCCACTGTCAATATCAGACCATTCAAAAAAAAAAAAAAAATCAGACCATTCAATGAGATAAAAAATTAACAAAGATATTCAGGATTGAACTCAGCTCTGGACCAAGCGGATCTAATAGACATCTACAGAACTCTCCACCACAAATCAACAGAATATACATTCTTCCCAGTACCTCACACTTATTCTAAAATTGACTACATAATTAGAAGAAGAACACTCTTCAGCAAATGCAAAAGAGCAGAAATTGTAACAGTCTCTCAGACCACAGTGTAATTGAATCAGAACTCAGGATTAAGAAACTCATTCAAAACCACACAACTACATGGAAACTGAACAACCTGCTCCTGAATGACAAGTGGGTAAATAACAAAATTAAGGCAGAAATAAATAAGTTATCTGACACCAATGAGAATAAAGATACAATGTACCAGAATCTCTGGGACACAGCTAAAGCAGTATTTAGAGAGAGATTTATAGCACTAAATGCCCACAGGAGAAAGCAGGAAAGATCTAAAATCAACACACTAACATCACAATTAAAAGAACTAGAGAAGCAAGAGCAAACACATTCAAAAGCTAGCAGAAGACAGGAAATAACTAAGATCAGAGCAGAACTGAAGGAGGTACTCCATGTCTTAAAGAAAAATCCCAACTGAGACTCTGTGGGTTGTGTATGGCTCAGTGATTGCTGTGCAACAAATTATTAGGTGCCTTCCTCAAACTCTTTTCTGTTTTAGTCTTTTCTGAGGCACTCTGACCATGAAGCTACTGTTTTATAATAAATCAGTGAGTAAGGGCAGTGACATATATATTTTTATTTCTCATATTAATTTTGATTAATTATGCTGTTCACTGTAAAAAAAAAAACAAATTGGGGAAACAGAAATATATACCTATGGTTTAAATAACAGCTTTTTATTTTAAAAATAGCTTTTATTGCAGAAACTATTTCTGGCCTGTGAAACTTTACATGTCTTAGAAGAAGTCTCTCTCATTGTCTGGGGTCCTTTAGGTCCAGGTCTGACTCCAGTCCTGTTCCCAACCTCTGTAGGTTTCCCAGCTGAAACATCACTGGTTTCAATTCACAGTCTGATACCCAAATTGGGAAGCAACTTGTTTTGAGACAATGAGGCGCCAAACACAAGACCTAAGACAGAAACCTCACAGTCAGGAAGTCCCATCATGCCCAAGGGGTCATTTGTAGAAGGCAGAGCTTTCTCCTTTGGTTTCACACAGCAACAGTGCACGCACATTAAAAAAATGAACACAGCAGGGCTGATAGGTATTTTTCTATGCTTGCAGAACACATAAGAAAATATAAGCATCCTTGATGAAACGGTTGCTCCAACTTTAAATGTTTCTCTCAAGCTGTTGGGGAAGTGCTTGCTCTCCTAGTGCTTGATGTGAAACTGAGGTCTGTTCTGAGCCCTGGCACCGAGCTGGGCTCCAGGGCATGCCACAGAAACAGAGAGCTCAGCTGACACAATATAATTTGGAGCCATTACAATGTATTGTATGTAGGACACTACTGTGGAGCTCTTAATATGCAGAATTTTGCATAGTATGAATGCTAATCATTTTTACGATGATGCTATTCATATAATATGTAATACTTGCTAAACAAAATTATGAAACATAATTACTGCTCAGACACAGTTGCTGCTTTCAGTCCTCAAAAACCCAGTCATTTAAAATTGTGTTTTCTTTAAATAAATGGCAACAATCCCCGCTAAAGACTATGTGCCTAGATAATTTCCTTTTCAAAAAAGGAGCCTTTTTATCTTTAGTGAATGACAAAACATCCTTTATGAAAGGTTTATAACTCAGCCATTTAAATTCGCTTCAGGCTGAAATTTGGCATGCGACTTCTCATCCTGGGAGCACAGTTTTTATGTTACTAAATTTTAGTGAAATTGGTTTGGCTGGTTTTTAGTCACAGGGAAGCAAAGGGGCTAGCTCCTCCCTCTATTTTCAGCTAGATAACCACAGAGCCTTAATTACACACCATCTCTTTGCTTGCCTCTCACAGCAGGCTGAGGTAACATGGGGCATGCCTTAATACACATCCATGTGTCCTCATGCACACAACATGTGGGTACACAAGAAAACACAGGAAATTCGGTGAGAAAGTTCCTTTCATTCTGCCTGTCGTTGAACTGAATGAAGAGCAAATCTATGGTTTCAGAGTCACAAAGCGATGCCCTTGTATTGCTCCCTGAGGAGCAGCGCAGAGACAAGACAATTTCTTTCCTCTGGCAAGAGTATAAATTAGGAGTGTGAAAAAAAAAAAAAGAAAAAGAAAAAGACTGAGAGCAAACAGAACTTTACCATAATATCGTCCCCCAATTTTCAGAAAGCATTTAAAGGGGTTTTTCAGTTTTATCAATGTGTGACAGAGCAAAAGAAAGTAAATTCACAAAATACCATAAAAACCACCTTACATTTCAATTTGCCACCAAAACCATGATGAGAAGTTTCCTGGGAAGTATAAACTGGCTTGTCAAATGAAAGGAGAAACAGAGCACTGGATGGTTTCTGAGCGCAAAGCTTACGCGGTGAGAATGAAACATTAATTGCAAAACTCCTCTCATCAGGTCAACATACCTTATTGGGAATTTTTAAGATAAACAAAATGCATATCCTGAGTGCTGAAATACCATAAATCAAGGTTAAGGGACAGTGTAGTTCTAACAAATATAGTGACAGGTTAAGATCAAGGGATGTCTTGACATTCTCCTCAAAAAGGTCAATCTAACTGGTCTGCAATGTAAAAATGAAGAGCCTGCCATCATTGCCATGGTGAAAGGTCAGACACCAGCCGATTGGTGATAGAATTATCAAATTAACCAATCGATGTGTGTGAGTAATAGATGTAAGCAATCCTCTGGGAGGGCCACAGGGCAAATGCCAGCTCATCAATAACACATCGCCGTGGACGGGAAGCTCCTTGCTTCAATCCATGTCCCATTCGTTACCAAGAGGAGCCAAACCATGTCCGATGTGTATCCTATTTACATATTACGTTCTAAATGGGATGAAAGGCCACTGAGTCCTTTGATGAAATCTACACATCTTCGCAAAATAATTACCATCCTGGGAAGGAAAAAGAGCAAGAAATTCTCCTCTTTGCGTAAGAGAGACATTCATGTCCTCCTAAGTAAATGCGAAAAAGAATCTGTTTCTCTACTTGCTCTTATCAGATTCAAGCCCAGACTCTCTTAGTAAAAGCATGTTACCTGCGACAGTTACAGGTATATAAATCTCATGCTTGATTGTGTGTCAACTTCTACATTGTTTAAAATATCTATTTTTTTACAGATGTGCCTATTATCACAGCAACATGAAAATCTTTCAGAAGTATTACCACAGTGGGGGTGTTAACAGTTCTCACTGCTAATTAGGGATTTACTCTCTATCGATATGTGAGCGTAAGTCCTATTAATGTTAATGGGGTTACACATCTGTATTGAAGGCAGCATAGATTCCCTAAGTGAGTGAGATTATCACCCTGCTTGTGAACATCTCTGAATGTTTGCATAGCACTTTGATTATAGGACTATCTTGACATAACCTCAAGAAAAACTCAAACTGTAGTCTAGTTGACCCAATTTCAGTATTTTTGGTACAAAAGAGTGAATGGCTTACCCAATTTCAATAAATCTGGGTGAAAAAATAATTTGATCAACAACTTGGATATTTGTCTACAAATACCATACATTTGGCTATGTGTACATTTCAGTAGAGATAATTAAAACACACACACACTCACAAGCACTTTAAGCCATATATGATAATATGTAAATACTGGCAATACTTTTGATTTATAAATTAATATGCTTAGCCATTCCTTCCCACAAGCAATGCTTACAGGCTTAAGCAGAATAAAGTATTATAGTGCAGAATAACATATTATTGTACTTTCTACAACAAAATATTTTATCATGCTTGTCCTCTGAAGGTGAACCAGAACAATTCAATATACCTATTTAAAGGTTTAAAAGCCTTGTGATTATGATGCTAGAGCTAATATGGTAGCTACCAATCATATTTGCCTCTTTAAATCAATTACAATTAAAGAACATATAAAATTCAGTCCCTCAGTTGCATGAGCTGCAATCCTAGTGCTCACTGGCCACATGTGGCTAGTGCCTACAATATAAGACTGTGCAAAATAGAATGTTTCCATCATCACAGAAAGTTCCACTGGATAATACCATCCAGAGACCTCACACAGTCTTCAGCCACAAAGGACCAGAATGGCCTATTCCGAGATCTAGAAGCCTGTGTCTAAATCTTGGCTTTATGTGTAATCCCTAATACAACGTTGAGTCAGTTATTTTTCTTCTCCATGTCCCTTATTAGGCATTGAGGAAAAAAAAAAAAACTTTAAATGTTCATCTCTCATAAGAAATGCAGCAAAAGGACTGGCTTTGGAAATGTCAAAAAACGGCTTTTCTATTTGTAGCTGTTTTCCTTTTACTTGTGGAGGTTTGTTCACAATAACTTTTCACCAGGTCCCCAAATATTTTGCTACTTAATTGTTTATGTTTCAAAGTTGAAATCATGGTAGGACTGTGAAATCTGCATTGAGGTTACAAGATAGAAAAATAGAACAGATAAAGAGAGGCTGCTGTTGCTGTTGCTGCTGCTGCTACGGTGAAAAATTGTATTTATGCTCTGTGGGCTAGGGGTTCAGCACTTTGGGTCAGCTCTAACTGGTCTCTCAGAATAAATATGCTTTAGGGCTTCCAGGCCTGGTGGTGCTACTGCGGCATCTGAGGCTCTCTAGGAAAGGAGCTTGCTCCTGGACATGAATTCATTCTCTGCCAGGTACAGAAAGCAAACAGGGAGGTAAACAAACACAAAAGGACTCGATTTGTTCCAGCACAGTGCAGGGTGACAGAATGACTGTGTATGTTATGTGTGCCACTGTGCCTTTCTCCCTACCTTCAAAGGCTCCAAGTTCATGTGCATGCCCTTCTATTTTATCAGTATTAAAAATGACATGACAACCAACGAGGTCTGGTTGCAGAAGCTGTAAGTAAGCTGTCACCCTTCTCCAAAACTCCATGGAAATATGGAATATCTAACCATCTCTGAACAAGCTCGAGGTTCTAGATTAATGAACGGCATTAACAAGGCACTGATGTGAGGAAGTACAACCCACTTACAATGTCACTGTATACTCTTCGATGAATCCTGAAGAAAAATTAACAGAGGCAATAAGGAAAAAAAAAGGAAATATAACTGGGATTTAGATGGTAATTTCAAATGGCATAAACATGCTTAGCAATTTTCTCTCCAAGTGTCATAAGGTAATTATTTAGTAATATAAAACAGAAAAGCTATGAAAAATTGATCAGGCAGATAATGGGTTCCAAACTTATAGGCACCATGTCTCCCTATTTAATATAAGAATGTTTACCTGCCCATGAAACAAATGAATACGGGTAAGTCACTGTCTTCAGTGATGCTCAGACACAAAATCTATAACCTCTTATTACTCTAACTTTGCCTCGTACAAAGAGAACTTTTTCCTTGATAAAAAGATCCTACTTCATGAATATGGTAGAGCAAAGCCGAAACGCAACAAAACAGCTCACAATATTTTAGTGAAAACAATGCATTTCTAATTAAAACTCTTCCACTGCAATTTTTTGCTATAATATTCTTGAAACCTACCAAGAACTCCAGATTTGAACAGATGAAAAATCAATAAAAAGCAGATCAACAATGCTGAGGCATTGAATTGAACCTACATGTTCTGTTTGAATCTCCAACTCATAAAACAGTATTACAAAACAAGCATGTACCACTCAGCAGGAAACTCGACAATCTAATCATCACCTCCTATTCTAAGGCCAGCCAATTTATAATATGTTCTGGAGGTTACTCTTCTTGCACTTGAAACAGCAGCATTCATATCTGCTAAAATGTAGCACAAAATATTGTGTTTCAATTGAAATATAAAACTAATATGGAGTTATGGTTTTTAAAGCACTTTAATCTCAATTATATTTGCTAAATATTAAAATACAAGTTTGTGTTCTTTTAAACTGGAGGAGTATATGCTACATTTTCTTAGCCTAGCTTTTGCTGATGTATTTCCTTTCTCCATTATGGAAATGGATGGTTCTTATTGAATAACTTTTTTGCTTTTTTAAAAAAGTATCAAATATATAACATTTTCTATATTGACACAGTCTCTGCCTTCACTGAAACCAATCTCAGCCACAGGATTCTATCAAAATCTCTTCTGATACAGGCATATTCCTATATTTAGTACTGTAGTTATTGTTTACCATGTGCTAGTGTGAAGTTTGATGTCATGGAAACAAAATCCCTATATTATATTGACTTTCTTTTGGAGTCAATCCAAAAGAGTAGAAATTGTACACAGATTATTTGTGTTCGGTCTGTCAATTTACTAAATTCAATTCCACTAAAAATAAATAAAATGTAATTCTAGTCCACTTCGGTAATGCACATCAGATACCTATCAAAGAAAAACCAAACCAAACCTTCACTGTCTCCAAGTATCACTGGGGTATTCAACGCTAAATTTAGCAGTTTTATCATCACCTTCAAAGCGAGTTAAGGGCTTACGGCTATAGCAATCGGGGAGAATGGGCACAATTTTGAGCTGGCCTGCTCGGTAATGTGAGCATCTCTAAAAACAACAGTGAAATCAGTGCCCACGTTCACACTTCCTGCACATGCTGGTGTTTTACACTTTCATACGGTGCCTCAATATGGAAAGCACTCCTTCAATACATATCGTATCAATGGGTGAGAACGTAAACTAAAACTAAAGCGCATTTCTCCAGTTCTGCCAGCTCTGTGCACACCCAGAACTGTGCCAGCGAGATGGCAGGGAAGCTCTCCACCCAGCTTTCTAGCCCAGGCTGACATCCAACTCACAGGCATAAAAGAGAACAAATATTCCCATCATAGGACAGACAGTCCTGTTCAGTAAAACCCCAAAACACTCTGAGCTAGCTCTAGCAATATGACAAACTCATTCAAGGAAATGTTATTTTTTAATGTATTCTCACAGAAAAAAAATAACTCCTTTTAAAGATATTTTGGGTTCCTTTTGGGTTCCTAAAATGAGATTTGGGGGAGCTTCCTGGGAACCGGATAGGCTCACTCTCAGTCTATTCTGATAGAACTAATATAGCTTATGTCATGTGCAAAACTGAAGACTTTGAGTTTGTGTGTGGGCTGCTTAAAAAACACTTTCATGGCTTTCCATTGTATATAACACTCAGTCTTGCCAGCTCTGCAAGACTCTTGGTGGCCCATTTCTTTCTCCAAATTATCTCATGCCACCTTCTGCTTGTTCACTAAACTGTATTCATACTTACTTCCCTTTGGTCCTAAAACCTCAAGCATCTCTTCACTGTTCAACTATTATGATGCTGTTTTCTCTTAGAATCCACTTTCTCCATCCCAATGCCTTCTTACCTCCCTCAGAGCTCTATCTAACTGTTATTCTCCCAGAGCAGTGACACCACCTCATCTAAACACATTTTCCCTTTTGAGCCTATCCGAGCCTTTTACCTGCTCTGTCTCCTTTCATAACTCCTGTACTACCTTACAGTATCTTATATATAATGAATGTTTAATAAATTCCTACTGAGTTAAATTCATTTATTCAACATATACACACTTGGAGACATAGGGGATCCTTCAATATGAAATACAAATATAAATGTATCAGAAATAATTGCTCAGTAAATCCATGGTTAACTCACGAGAATCATTTTGGAACCCAAAATATTTAAAAACAACACTTACTTGGTTCTTTTAGCAGCATAGCAAAAAGAAGTAGACAAGCTTCCACCCTTGATTTTACAGGAAATTTCAAATGGAAAATTACTTAGAACTCACATTGTCCACGAAAAGCTTACTTTGCTAGCTGTATGACAGAACCTAGATGTTCCTTGCTTATAGGTAAGCTGTTTTCTAAGTAAGCCGAAGAGGTGACTATTAGAAAAAGCATAATTCAATAAATGGATACAGAGGAAATTCTTAGTACACTCATATTCTAAGCCTTTTTAAAAATGACTATAATTTGCTCTAGCAAAGATATTTAAATATTTCCCTCTAGCCTATTGTAAATCTCATTTCTAATCTCCAAGCTCCTGTAATCAAGTCCTCGATAGTTTAAATAAAGCCTCCATTTGGGATTAAACTGATATTGATATACACACTTATTTCTGATTTTATGTGATACATGGGCGAGTTTGCCTGAAATGCTTATCAAATAATCATAATTAAAATGTATAATTTCAGAAAGATGATCCACTAATTTTAACTATTATGTCTGGGACTTGGTTAAGGGAATGAAGAAATATGAAACAAAAATTTAAGTGGGAAATTACATTACAAAATAGTATCTGCTATGCATGTTAAGAAAGAAATAGGCACCTTTACTCTTGAAGATAAAGCAAATTTGTTCTTTAGTTTCCCTGGCCAAGAATTCTGAAGAACTCTGCTGTTATAAAGAAATGGAAGCTTCTCTTCTTTCCTCAGATGTGAGAAATGTGTACCAATTATTTTAGACTCTTCCTAGGCAATATTGGGGAGAGTCTGACTTTTCTTCACCTCTTCAAATTTAACCATTGGAATAAACACCTCAAAACAGATTCTTCTGAGAGCATAAACAAACCAAGCATGAAGGCTCCCAATAGGAGGCCAAAGCGGCTTGAAAATTGCTGAACAGGATCAGGAAAGTGATATTCTCTGTCTCTATTCTTTTTAGTGAAATGTCTACTGAGTTTGGTCTGGATTGATGAGGTAACTAATACTTCCAACTTTAAAGGTTAGGTGAAGAAAAATTAGACTTTAAAAGCAGGAGTCCTGAGGCCTGTCTGAGGAGGGGCCAAGTCTGTCAGGAATCGGCTGAGCCCCTCAGCATGCTGGGTCACAGATGTTGGGTTGCTAGAATGTTCTCTGACCGAGCTGCCTAGCCAACTTAAACATCTAGGCAAGCAAGACTACTTGAGAGCTTCAGAACTGAAATCACGGGAGACAATAATCATCCCTTTGTGTAAAACAGAGGTTATAGCTAAGAGGAGTTTAGTGCATCTACAGCCTGGAGTTATAACAACACTCAGCCACTGTCTCTCCTCCTGTTAGCCAGGGTTGCTCCTGGTTAGATAAGTGATCTGACTAACTACTTAACTAAACACAGGCAGCTTTTACGGTAATCTACTAACATGGTCTATTCTGTGAACCTTGGTGGTTGCTGAAAAAAGATGGCGTGCTCAGGGCTGAGATAAGCTAAAGGAAAATCAAGATAGCTGAGGACACCAGGAGAAAGGAACAATTTTTACAGCAGAAATTTGGTGACAATTGGAAAATGCTATCACAATGGGCCGCCATTAGACTATCTATTTCTCTGCATGACATGTCTCGGTACCAGAACAGCAGCCAATCCATACATGACTTTGTGAGAATTTAAA
Organism: Callithrix jacchus; assembly: GCF_049354715.1. Lineage (NCBI taxonomy): Eukaryota > Metazoa > Chordata > Mammalia > Primates > Cebidae > Callithrix > Callithrix jacchus. The sequence goes on along the minus strand of NC_133509.1, from coordinate 67,996,146 downwards.
AATAAAATGCATTCCCTCCATGGGTAAAGGATGTTTATATTAGTTTAACAATGCCGGACTTGGAACAACTATACAATGAGGCCTGGTTGCTCTGTCTCAGGTGCTTTCCAAAGCGTATAGGAGGCTGCCTGCACCACCGAACCTGCCCCCACTCCCCCTACTCACATACACATCCAGAACACAGAGTATGTAAGCAGCCACTCACATTCATATACTATGACCCCCTAGATAATGGTGTCTTTGTTCACTATACAACCTGAACAGTCTTATGTGGCAACCCTCCTTGGGTCAGAGAGAGAAGGTGAAAAACATGCAAATTCAAATGTACTTCATGGATGTGGTTACCTTCTAACACGGGAAGTGAAGACATCAAGGAGATCTTGTGAAAAAAATTCAGATTTAAAAATGAATGGTTTTCTTCGGCTGACATTTTGTAGTTTTCCATTTTTATGAGACAAAATACATAGTATGTGGAAAACTGAGCATTTTTAATGTTCAAGAGTACTTTCTTTTAAAATATGTTGATTAGGAGAAAAGAGGACACGCTTCACTTCCAAATGTTAATGTAAAGCATGAGAAATGAAATTATTCTCTCTGAAGGTGGGATGGTGGGGGGCCCACTAAATCCAGAGGTCTGCATTTTGCTGAGATTATCTAGATCTAAAGTTTTCAGAAGTTTACTTAAGGCCATGAATACTGGTGGCTATGTTTGTGGTGGGATGGGTCCCGAGCAATCTTCCTGGTGATTACTCAAGTGTGGAGCATAAATTATTACCCCAGGCAAGCACCGACTTAAATGAAGTAGTTTTCTGAAAGTAGAATGTGATTAAACTATGCATTTCATTCAAAACACCTCCCGTTTAGCCAATCTCCGTTGCTCCTGGTGTCTCATCTTCAAGAAGATGGATTCTTGGTGATAATTTGGGATGCTGCAGATTTTACACAAAGATGAGGCTAAGCACACGAGGAATCCATATGAGATTCTTATCACAGACCCAGAAAGGAGAAACTGTCTATCCATGCGAAGCTAGGATGAGTCTTGGGATTTTTTTTTTTTTTTATTTTCTAGTTTTGTGTTTATACCTACCTACCTTTCCAAAGGTACTATTTATTGACCCTGTCCATGAATCAGTTCTATTTACCAAAAGCAGGAGGTTCATCCACATATTAAAAGCTTCTTTCCTTTTAATAGAAGTGACTGAAGTGCCCGACAAGCTGGGTTTCCTCCCTCTGTGATGCATCAGGGGAACAAGAAAATGAAGTCTGTGAAGGGTCTGGGCGTCAGGTGAAGCGTGGATACAATTCCTCTCACCTTGATTTGTGTCTTGCTCTGCAGCTTTAAGGTCCCTGGACTTTATTTCTCTCAGTGACATGCCTGTGCCAGGCTGCTGGCCGTTCAGTAGAGGTCTCCAGCACGAGATTCTTTTCCTCACACTACGCTGTTTTCCTAACAACGTACCTTTCTTTTGACAGTGGCTTATTGACCAGGTACTTTAACTCAGGGGATACTTGAATGTGATCTGTGTGATTACTTTGAAATCCACGTCTCTCTAAGCATGCACCATCTATCTCCTCACACACATTCACAAATGTGCAGAATTCAGTGTGAGGAACCACTATGCCTGTGTTACTATGCTACCAGTCCTTCCTGGGTATTTTTATCTCTGAGTCAAGTATTTGGCCGTTACTGAGTGCTTCCTGTTGACAGGTCAAGCTCTGTAAAACACACTATGGGAAGAAAGAACAGTCTTAGTACCACCTTGTCATGAGGTAATGCTGTGAAGGAAGAGAAAAAAACCAGACAAATATAGAGCAACTTATGCCCAGTAAATATTTAGCAGTTGTTAACTGTGGGCCAGATGCTCGTCCAGTCTCTGGGCCTACAAAGAGCAGGGCCCGCCCTCCTTGAGCTTCCTCCACAGTTACTCAGGTCCTCCTCTGGATCTCCACACTCCTGCAGCCACATGTCACTCCCTCACGAGGCCTTCCCTGACCATCCTATTCATAACTACAACCCTGCCATCCAGAATCATCTCCATGTTGCTTTATTTTCCTCCCTGGAATTTACTGCCTTCAAACGTACCATATGACCCTTTTATTTTAATGTCACGCACCCCTTATCAAAAATATGAATATCATGAAGGCAGAACTTTTTGCCTGTTGTGTTCACTGCTTTACTCCTAGTGCCTGGCATACAGTAGGTGCTTCATAAATATCTGATAACTGAACATACAGCATGGATTGCATAGTGGAATCTGCAAAAATGTATCAAGTTACAAAAACAGGAACCCTTTTGAAAGGCTGTTGTAGGGGAAATGCAGTATTTCTGCTGGAGCTCTCTGGGAAGCTGTCACTGTCCAGAAAAAGGTAAGTCATCCACTGACTTTGGATGGAGAGAAGGAGCATATTTCAATGGAGGGGAAAGGTGTTCAAGGGAGGTTCTTGGCTCATGCAGTAGCCTGGTGACAGAAAAGTGAGTAAGGTGACAACTAGTTCCGGTCTCATAATCCTGTAGTCACTTTTCTAATGGAGAAGGTATTAAGCCCCTATGACATGACAGTTCACCTAAAACCATGATCCCTCATTGCTTACTATTAGGTTAACTGTCAGCTGTGTCAAGGGCATTTTATGTGCTGTTCATGAACCATTCTGACTTAGCTTTAAGACCTTAATGAAAACCCAAGTCCAAGTTTATTTCACTAGTTTCTCTATATGTTGTGGGAGAGATCAGATGCACTTTGTGGTTCTCTTGCTCTGGATAGATAATAGAGGTGATAACTATGTAAATGCACAGTCCTAGTAAAATGCTAGCCTTGGTTTTCTGTTCAAACAGAACAAAATAACACCCAAGGGTGGAGATAAAGCATCCCAACACTGATTTAGGTAACTACTGTTTGTCCTAGCAGGACAAACGGCCCTGCAGAACTTACCACCAGGACACTGAGCTGAGCCACTCCAAGATGGAGTCATTTTTCTGTTCACTTGCTTCTAAGTTACGCTAAGGTTGCATACTACTTGCATGGTTGAATGCTCTGTTTTAGCCTGAATTGGTTATCAGCTCACCAGCTTTCCACTGTTACCACATAAAAGAGAGACTACATAGTCAACCATCACACATGGGACGAATTTCTCTTTCTCAGGTCCTCCTTGGCTTTCCCCAGTTGGATTAGAAAACAAACACTGTCATCTAGCATTACCTTTTCTACTGAAAAATAGTGTTTGGCTCCCTTCTTTTAAAGTAACTTGTATATGCATGAACATGTTTTAATTTATTGACATAATTAGCATATTTAAACATGTTTATTACCAACACAATTTTTTAGTTCCAACTGAGAAAGAAAGAGAAAAAGTGAAGAGAGAAATTGTAGAAAGGCAGATACAGCACCTCCACATTCCAGTCTGACAGAGGGAGATCATGAGCGACAAGCAGGGGCGTGAAGGATAGAGAGAGAAGAGGGGCAAGGAGAGAGGAAGGAAAGAGACGAGACCTCCAGGTGCGGTGGAAGAACAGGGAGGAAAGAGAACAGAGAGAGAGGCTCTGAGGTGGGCGTTAGGTGAGGAATACTCTGCTCCTCAGCTCTCTGAAGATGTGGGTTTTAGAATATGATGCTTACTTATCCTCCACTCCCCTTCTGAAATGCCATCTCCTATCTCCACTGCTTTTCAGCTTCTCTAATCTTTCAACTTTCTGGGATAAAAGCACTGGGAAGACATTTTCCTGTGTTCCATAGTTATAGTGACCAGAGGACTATAATCCCATAGGTTAGAGGAATAAAACTGAAGGGTATATATGATGGTTTAATCAGAGATTTCGCTAAAAGCCCAATGAATAAAAATATTTAAATGATAACATACAAGCATTTATAGGACCATTTACTTATCTAAAGGTTTGAATGTGAACATCTATCTTAACATCTCATAATTTGTTTTTCAAAAAAGAATCAAACCTACTTAATTCTAGAGGAGACTCATTACTCACCTTTGGTGAACTAATTTCCTACTTTTACTTCCAGCCTTTGAAAATATACTTGAAGAACCTTTCGTTTTCTGGGAATAATTTACAACTATTATAATTTGTGAGGTTGCACGGTTATCTTTTTCAAAAAAACACTTGCTTCTGACTTCATGAATTTTCCACTGCCTGTTTTCAAAAGCAGTCTTCAATTTATTGTGATAATCTGCATATTCATCATATCTTTCTTACCTACACTGGTATCTTTTATTTTTAAATTTCTTTTCTTGCCTTTTTATATAGCATCTTTTCAATGAACTCATTATGTTTGTTAAAAATATGCCCATGGGGATGCAAAACAAACAGGCTTGTCCTCTCGCACACTTCCCAACCCAATCCACCACTTATTTTTATTTTTTTATCACTGAAACACACGTCCTGGTGAAATTCTTTTATGCATTTCTGAATGTGGCCCTTTGATCACTAGTTCTTTGTTTATTTCCTTCACTGTGATATTTTTTCAGAGATTCTTGCTAAGTGCAAATTAGAACAGGAGTTTCAACCTCTTGCATAATGTTGTAAAATAAATAAATAACAGAATTGTATTTAAATAAACTATTCAAATCCATGTCAGTAAATGATCTAATTAATTACTCCTTTGGGGCTGTGTTATATGTTTGCTTTCCTCTTAGAGAGGTGAGGAAAGTGAAAATAAATTTCCAGCTGTTAATGGGGTAAATTCTGTAAATGGATAAGGGTCAAAGACGCAAACTCTAATTCGTATCACATTTGTTTTTAGGCACTTAATTTACTCTGTTTCTTTAACCTTATTTGGATGTTCTTTAACAGTTCCTACTTGATCTCACATGAGCAGCACTGACAGACTCCGTTAAACTTGTGAAAATACTTTGCGATGTTTGCAATGAATGGAGACAAGCTACACAAGAAGAAAAATAGATGTTACCCCTTATAATTCAGTGTAGGATGCCAGATTTTAACCAGGTCTGCAGAGATTTGACAAAATCCAATTTGTCATTATTTATTCCTAAGCATTGTGCTTATACTCTGTACTTTTTCATTCTTATTCGCCATTTACCCAATTATATCTATCCTTATTAGACCCCTGCTGAAGGCAGCATTAGCCAGAGAAGTCCCATAGCTTAGCTTAATCCTATTATCTCTTGATAAATGGGGACGCATGAGGCTCTAGATGGCCAAATTCAGCATTACTCTCCCCTCTCTCTCTCTCCCTCCTCTCCTGTTCTCCCCCAAAGAAAAATGCTGTTGCTCATCCTTATGCCTGATGTAATTAAGATCTGGAAATATGCCCATTCTAATCCTTACTCAGTATAAGCATCACTGTCAATGCAGAGAAATGAACTGCAGTTATGATGTAAAGGGCTGACACCTCCATGACATTTTACTGATGTGTTGGGCCTCACTGCCACATTGACAAAGTGAGGTTTATGTCTTCAGGGTTTTAAATGCCTGCCAAAAACAGAGCACTGAACTTGGAGGGGAAAGGGTCACAGTGGGGAAGACAACAGGCCATCCTGAGAAGTGAATCTGTAAAGTGTACACTTGGATGTGCACAGGGACAGCTGAGAGAAAAGGAGAAGGAGGGAGGGAGAGAGGGAGAGAGAGAGACAGAGACAGAGAGAGAGAGGGAGAGACAGAGAGAGAGAGGGAGAGACAGAGAGAAAAAACACGAATTAACTGTCTTGGGAGTTCTTCAGGAATTCTATGGAACAGAAAAATCTGCTTTTTCAGACCTAATCCCAGACTGTAATTTGCCTTGTGGAAGATTGCCTAAAGGCCATGCTAGCAGTACATGACTGAATCCTCACTGAATTTCTTTTTGTGCTGTAGTTATAGATGTATATCTATGTATCAGTAAATCACTCACGCTGTATTAGAGGCAAATAGGTAGAACAACTGTCAATGCTTATTAAAATGCTTCTTAAAATATATCTTCTAATACTGCATAAAGTTACTAAGTGTTGAGTAAAGAATAAGACCCACTTTATCCCATAGACATCTCTCAGGCTTTGTGTTGCAATTACATGATCCTTTCCCTTCTAGAATATATACTATTTATAACATCAAAAGGGCTTCGTGCTTCTTTTCAAAAGGAATTTATTATCCAAAAGGTTGAGTTTGGGAAGCGAGCCAACTCAAGCCTCCTGAGAAAAAGAGGGAAACAATCTCATTTATTTAGAAACAAGTATAATTTTGATAATCTTGGAAATGTCTTTCCCATACTTTTTAAAAAATTCTCTAAATCATACCAGGGGTTATAGAAACCCTGAAACCCCAAGAAATTCTTCGTAGTGGAAAGAAATAAGTGTGTTCAAAAGTCGCATCCTGTCAAAAGGGCGAACGCATTCCTTTTGTCCCAGAAAGAGGGAGCTGGCAAAGAAGGAGATAGCCGGAAGGGTTAAGCACAAGCAGAGTTTTGCACAAAATTGGAGATCAAGAAATATTGATTGGCGCTTGCTAAGATGGAGAGACTGACCGAGGAAAAGTGCCCACAGAGTGTCAGTGTTCTTTTGATGCTGCCAACTCCTATAAGAACTTTGCTGTACCCTCTAGGGATCACAAGCTGCACTTTAAAAACAGGCTTTAGAGCTTTTCTTAACAGCACACAAACAGAAATTCCTTTGGGGGTAACTTGTTTTATTTTATTGTCATCTATAACATTTGCATTAATGATGTGACAGAGTGACAAGTGGGTGAAGGGTGGCCTAGATAAGCATCTAGGTGACACTAACCTCCTGTCCTCGCTGAGGACCTCACAGTTTGGGGGTGGGGTGGTGAGGCTAGTCCACACTCTGCTGGTAGAGACTAATTAGTGGTGAGGGTACCAATAATATGCATCTAGTAGCAAAGCATATATATTTATTACCTCTGCCACAGCAAGCTGTAAGGGCAGGCTACATGCATGCATTTAACATTAAAAAGGAAAAGCACACTGTTCGCAAACATGCATTTGCTAACCTTAGTTGGCATAATGAAACAGCTGAAGCACCTCAGCACAAAGAAATAATAAAGAGCGTTGGTTTACAATAATGTAGTACTTTAACTGCATGTTTATTTTCCTTTGCCTTTTATTGTCATAATGGCATTGGTTAAGTTCAATAGAAGTCAGCATCATTTGGCCGGAATTGACAACAGTTAGGAAAGCTGCCTAGCTGTGATGTGTCTACATTCCCTGATAACTATGACCAATAAACAAGTTACTGTGTCTGAAGAACTCCATGGTAGAAGAGACTTTAATGAGATTGGCAGCCAGAGAGTTAAAGGCAAATTGAAGGCCATGAGATTAAGGTTCAGGGTAAAAGGCTTTTCAATCCTGGACCTTGGCCAGGATATCAAAAAAGAAAGTAACGCTAGTATAATGTTTTCCGTTTGCCAGTATTCCGTTTCCAAATATTTGACTGTTCTGTATCAATGTTTAAGTTTTAGTTCATGAGATTACAGGGCTATTCAAGATCATTAACAGTAGTTCCTGTTTTTCCCCAATGCAACTTTCTAAACATACAAAATTTATCAGGCCCGGTAGTGATCCTGCAAAACACAGTGAATCCAACACAATAGATTTTCAGGTATGACATAAATCAAATTTTACTTCATCTGTCTCCAGGGGTGGGAGACTGGCAGAGTTCTAATCATATACATATTTAAATTTGTAATCAGACTCCTTGGGAGGACAGGCTGTTGTGTTTACCATGAGCTTATCGCTAAGGCTTCTGGGGACTAAGGATGGTTGGTTGTAAATCCTGTCATTTTGGTGACTTAATATTTTATATTATCATGATATTAGCATAATTGTGACCTCTGCATTGTAGCATTTTATGTGTTTCCAGTGTAACTTTTGATGCTTTACTAAAGTCAACAAAAATTCCCATTATTCCCTCTTTTAGAGCACATTTGGCATGAAGTATTAAGGTTGATTTAATGTTATTAGTGCTTAAAGTGGTGCAAAATCCATGAATATACACATTCATCTCCCAGTTCACCACAACACTGCCATAAAATGCTAGGAGATGGGTGATAAACATTTCCTCTCCATTTTTTCTCTTTCCCTAATTTTTCCTGCTGGAGGCTCTGCCTCTACCCAGAGGGCATGCGAGTGTTGCCAGTCCCCCCACACAGATCAATCACTAGGGCTTCCACATGCCCAAATAATAGCACAACAGGAGAGCTTGGCTCAGCTGCAAGACTCATTAAAACTATTCTCAAAGTAACAGCAAGGTTTGGGGAGCACTCTACTTGGACCAGACTCTGCATATTTTCCAAGATAACGACCACAGAAGAAGCATTAGAGGACATAGTTCCTTTTATTTGTGATTTTGGCAGGTTACAAAAAATAGTGAAGCAAAGCTAACTATTTCAAAGGATGTCCAATAGCAAACTCTTGTTTAAAATTCTTAGTGAAAAATTATTACTATGGTAAAACTACTGAGGCTTGAAGGGCTGCAAGGGGTAAGTGAACTTGGAGAGACTAAGAAGCTCTGATTTGCTGGCTTTTGGATGCAAAGTGTTTAATCAGAACAAGCAGGGAAATCTAAGTCCAAAAGTCACACCATCATGGGTCCCAAAATATTCCATAGCCTACTTATATGACTCTGTGTGTGCTGTGCATATGTGTGCTATGAGTGCATGGGGATGTATGTTCTGTGAATGAGTGTGTTGTATGTGAGTGTAGTGAGCACATTCACACGTTCTGTGAATGAGTGTTTGTGTGTGTATTGGGCACATGATCAAGTTATCCCTATTCAGTTAGGGATGGGCAGTGAGAGCAGTGTCAACATCAAAACACAGGAGTCCCAAGATGGTTTTTCCCATGGATCCCTGTATCATATCCACTTATGGGTAGCTTTATTAGAGAATCTGGAAAGAGACTCCTTTACCACAGCAATCTGATGTTTCTGTAATTTGGAAAGGAGAAATTAAAAGGGTTCTGAGGAAAATAACCTCTCTCTCCACCCCTACCCCTACCACCAAAGAGATGAAGGTTGTAAATAGAATCTTTTTAAAAGACAAAAGAAGCTGAAACTATTAAATACAGAAGGGAACAAAAGGCTAAAGGGTGAACTTATCATTGCATTTGTGTACACTAAATATTTTTATAAAAAGGGTGCTGACAAACTCTTTTCCAACTCCAAGGAAGACAAAGCAAGATTTACTATTGTAAGAAGAATTATTTAAATAAGAGAAAAAGAGAAAGGAACCCTTGACTCTTAAGATTTTTAGAAAGAGATACTTTGAAATCATGGGGATTATACTCCAATGCTATTCTCTGTCAAATACTGTCATTTCCAGGTGGTTTCCCAAAATCTGTAAGGGTGCAAAATGACTAAAGCAATACAAAGAAAGGTGCAGCAGGCAAACTACCAATATATGATGTGTTTCCTGTAGTTCTGAAACAAATACCCCACAAAGTAAAGGGCCTAGGTGGAAAAGCCAGGCAAATTGCCATGATCAGAATTCTTAAATAATGAAGGTCCGGTATTTGCTCATTCCCCCATGTTATATTGATGAAATAGAAACACAACTGGCCCTCAGTGGGATGGATTTGGAATGAGAAAATGAATAAAAAATATTCATAAATGTTTAAATTGGGTAATACTAAATTGACAATAGAGGGCTGTATTTTTCCCATTAAGAAGTGTTCAAGTATGATCAAAGTTGTGTTGAAATACCGACATTCAGAGAGGGAAGATTAATATTTATTTGCTTCCACTTCTTATTCTAATGATAACTCTCTACTTAATTGGCCTAGTTAATTTATGAAATCAAATCTAGATCAGTGAAATTGACAAGCAGTCATTGAGGAAAGGATATTACAGTTTAAAAGCATGAAGGATAGCAGTATAAATGATACATGTTATGCTATCAAGCAAGTCACTGTAAAGTAAATTACAATGAGCATAAAGGGGATGTATTTTACTGTGTCAAAACACATTTTTATGCAATGTTCAAACTTTATGTTGAATGGTCAATCCTGACAACATGATTTCTCCTTCCAAAAGCTCTTATCTGTATTTGGATAAAAACCAACATATGAGGAAGGAAGTAAACGGTACATGGGATATAGCACTAAGGAAAAACCATCGCTATGTTTTCAAGTCCATTTTAACAGTACATTCCTCTGTGCCTTTTAGAGAGCCTGGAAGGCATGTCTTATTCTTCACTGGGGAAAGCACAGCCATGACTACTAGTAAATCACTCAGTTTCTCAACAAATGGGAAGTGAGGCTCTATTCCCATCTCAAAGTGAGGATAGCTATGGCCCTTCTCTGGAAGGCAGAGAAACCAGCCAGGCAGCTGGCAGAGTTTATTTCACTCTGGTCCATGCCCCCTCTGGTGGCTGAATGCCAGGGTGAAGTAACACAATGAGAAATTGCTTCCTTCTCAGTGGGAGGTGCATCGTTTTCGTTCCCATTTACGAAGGCCCACAGCATTTCCTCAGGCAATTCAGCTTACCTTTAACCCAAACTCTCTGACCCAGAACTAGAAATACTGTTGTCAAAGAAGACTTCCTGCTGGGCGTGGTGGCTCACACTTGTAATCTCAGCACTTTGGGAGGCTAAGGCGAGTGGATCACCTGAGGACAGGAGTTCCAGCCCAGCCTGGCCAACATGGTGAAACACTGTCTCTATTGAAAATACAAAAATGTGCCAGGCATGGTGGCATGCTTGCAATTCCAGCTACTCGGGAGGCTGAGGCAGGAGAATCACTTGAACCCAGGAGGCAGAGGTGGCACTTTTAAAAAATTTTAGTTCTTCCTAGCTCCATAAAAATTTTAGACACACAGAAACTTAAAGTAAGACTGTAGCATCGATATGCTTTGCACACAGTGAGCACTCAACAGATGTTCTCTAAGTTAAAATGACAAAATCAGACCTGTGATTTTTGATGTAAAGAAAAATACATCAAATTTGTTTTATTCTAATTCTTTTTTAATGTGCATTATTAACTGCATCAATAAGCATGTCAGGTATCCAAACACAGTGAAAGGGGAAAATCTTTTATATATTCCATGCCATTATTCTTAAAACTTCAGTGATGAAGATCTATTCACTACATTCTCCAGAATTCAATCTGAGGCCTTCTCTTTTTGTTTCATTTATTCAGAGCTTATCACATTAGATCAAAACCTCTATGTTGATGACTCAGTATGTCCTGAGCTAAGGTTATCTTTCCATCTATGTGGCTTGAAAAAATTCATTCAAGATTGAGAGGGTAGGCGTACGTGTCAGTTTAAGAATCAATCAAATTCGTGTTCAATTCCCAGCCTACCCACTCACAGGTCACATTACCTTGGGTAAACCACTTAATCTCTTTGAGTCTCAGTTTCCACATCTATAAAATGGGAAAAATAAAAATTCCTCCTTCACTTGTTGATAGTTTAAATTCACTAAAAATGTGTAAGGCACAGTTACCATAAGACTACTTGTGCTTCACAAGTAATCAGTGAAGTTATTTATTTTTATTACATTATTGACACCACAAATCACCACAGTTACCCAAATGAAAAACCTAGGCATTGTAATTTTTCCGTTTTCTCTTCACCTCCCACATTACTAAGTTTTGCTAGCTTAACTTCCTAAATCATTCTCAAATTTATATGCTTCTCTTTATCCCTCTCTTCCCTATTCTAGGTCATGGTAGAAGCTCTCATTCTCTCTCTCTCTTTACAACTAACTGTAAAAAGTTAAATTTGTTTGGTCTAATTAAAAAGCAATCTATTTATATGCAAAAAGAGTACAGAAATGTGTAAAATTAAAGGCAATTGTTTCCTGTAATTTTACCTCCCTTCCATCTGCAAAAGGCTTTGACATTTTTCTGTGTATGCCCTTCATTTTTCTTCTTTGCAGAAAATAACACGTATGTTTTGTACATTTGTGTAGGCAGTTTCCTTGATTATTTTTACTGAACACATTGTAGTTATCTTTCCTTGTCGATATGATTTAGATATGCCTCTTTATAATGACATATAATACTCCATTTTATATATTTATGGTCAAACTTCTACTCAGCTCATTAATTATAGCATAAATTACTTCTACAGACGTCCTAGAAGTTTCTCTTCTAACGGTCTTTCCCCCCTCCAATCTATGTTCCATGAAGCAAACAGAATAATCTATCCAAAGTTCAAGCTTGACTCTGCAGCGTCACTGCTTAAAACCCTGCTTTGATCCTCATTGCCCTGGAGAAAGTGAAAGTTCCCTACTGGGTGCAGGGTCTCAATGATCTAGCCCCTGACACCTCACCAGCATCACACACTGCCATTCCCTGCCTTAATCATTTGCTTGTAATTCCTTGAATAGTACCATATGTTTCTGCTTTCTAGAATGTAGGTGTTGACCAACTTTTTGTAATGGGACATGTTGTAAATATTCGAGGCCTAGTGGATCATATGCCTTCATCACATCTCCTTAACCTTGCAATTGTAGTGCTAAAGCAGTCACAGATAGCACTTAAATAAATAATTGCTGTGGTTCCCATAAACCTTTATTTACAAAAACAGGCAGCAAACTAAACCACATAATTTGCCAACTGTGGTTCTAGACAATTTTTCAGTTCAGTTGACACTCCTTCCAGAAAACCTTCTCTATATTTCTATTTCTACCCCTCTTCCCATTATACTCAATGCAAGAAGAACATATTGCCTTCTAAAACTGTTGATGTATGTGTTTGGTTTTCTCAGCAGATTATTAACTCCTTGAGGGGAGGACTATGCTTTGTGTCCTCCCATCTTTGTGTCTCTAGTACTGAATAAATATTCAGTAAATGAATGAATAAATCTCTGTAAAATTAATTTTTAATGATTACTTTGTTCTCTCTAGAAAACATTCCAGTTACACGATCTGCATTATCTAAAAGCTAATTTAATTCATCAGCTACCCAGCATCTTTTAAGTAGGACTTGCATCTGAATCACTGGAGGGCTTAAAACACAGGCAGTACTGGGTCTTCTGACAGAGAATTTAGACTCCGGAGGTCAGAGAGAGGCCTTGTGTTTGTTTTAAATCCCTGTTAGGTGATTCTGATGCATGCTCCAGTCATGATACTGATCGAATGCTAGCATCTCTTTGCCAGTTTCCCAGTTTCAATCAGCTAACCTTCCAGTTCCCCTTGACAATGTGGTATTCTTAAGCCAGGTCTACTCTGCAAAATCCCTCTTTACCACTATCGTACCCTCTTATTTTTATTCTTGACCACAAACACTCTACAAAAGTCAAGCAAACATGCTTACTATTGTTCCCCACAGGAAATTTCCGTTTAGGTCCACCACCATTTGATTGGGTTTCAGCCATTTTTGCTTGTTAAATGGTTTCCATCTGTATTCTATCTCTATGTTTTATTATAAGCCTTTTCAAATCCTTTTGGAAAGTAAACGAATATAATCATATCAATAATAAATGCCTCTTTTTTTTTCTGCTTTGCACACATCCTTTGACTTCTAATCCACCCTCCACTCCACCCCATATACACACATAGCCAAATCTGCTTTCTCACAGATTTCTCTGAATAAAAGGCAACTTCATCCAGCCACTGAGGACAAAACACTGGAGTCATCTTTGCCACTCCTATGGCTTTAACACTCATTCATTTATACAGAATCCGATCATTTCTCACCAACCTCCACTGCTATCAAATGATTCAAGTAACTACCGTCTCTAACCTAAAAGATTTTAATAGTTTCCTGGTCTTCCAACTTCCAGTCTATTCTTAACAGTCTATTAGTAAAATGACAGTTAGAGATGATTCTTTTTGTTTTTTTAATAACAGCATTATTAAGATCTAACTCACATTAAAGGTATTCTTTTAAAACCTGAGGTCACAAGGTCAAGAGATTGAGACCATCCTGGTCAACATGGTGAAACCCCGTCTCTACTAAAAATACAAAAAAATTAGCTGGGCATGGTGGCGTGTGCTTGTAATCCCAGATACTTGGGAGGCTGAGGTAGGAGAATTGCCTGAACCCAGGAGGCGGAGGTTGCGGTGAGCCAGTATCGCGCCATTGCACTCCAGCCTGGGTAACAAGAGTGAAACTCCGTCTCAAAAAACAAACAAACAAAAAAAAACCCTAAAGTCAAATCTTGTCACTCCTTAGTTCAAACCCATCCCACATGGTTTCCTTAAATTACTCAGAATAAAGACAAAACTCCTTACAAAAAGCCTTCAAGGCCCCCTATATCCTGCAAAACCCTCTTACCTCTCCAACCTAATCTTTTCCTCTAGCACATGTCCCTCCAGCCACACTGCACTGCCTGGGCAGCTCTTCTCCCAGCTACCTTCTACATGACCTCGGCCCCCTCCCTTCCTCGGGTCTCTGTTCAAACGGCACTTTCACCATGAGACCTACCTGGATCAATGTTTTGTAACTGCAGTCACCTCCAACACTTCCTATTCCCCTTTTAATCATTTCACATACATCTAGTTTACTTGTTTGTTCTCTCCTCCAGATAGAATATAAGCTCCGTGAGGGCAGAGAAATTTTTTTGTGCCTGTGGTATGGAAAATTACTGGAACATAGTAGGTGCTCAACAAATAACTGTTGAATGAATTTTAAAAGCTATTTTAAAATTTCTTCTTCTCATATTTTCATCTTCTAACCCAGCAGTCTCAACCATTTTGGTATCAGGGGTGGGTTTTATCGAAGACAATTTTTCTATGAACCAGGGTAGGAGATGGTTTTGGGGTGAGTCAAGTGCATTACATTTATGGTGCACTTTATTTCTATTATTATTATACTATAATGTATAAGGAAATGATTATACAATTTGCCATACTGTAGAATCAGTGGGAGCCCTGAGCTTGTTTTCCTGCAACTATATGGTCCCATCTGTGGGGGATGGGAGACAGTGACAGATCATCAGGCATTAGATTTTCATAAGGAGTGTGCAACCTGGATCCCTCACATGGGCAGTTCACAATAAGGTTTATGCTTCTGTGAGAATCTAATGCCACTGATCTGACAGGAGGCAGAGCTCTGGCAGTAATGCGAGTGATGGGAAGCGGCTGTAAATACAGATGAAGCTTCCCTTACTTGCCTCTTGCCCACTGCTCACACCTCCTGTTGTGCAGCCTGGTTCCTAATGGGTCACAGACCAGTATTGGGGGTTGTGGACCCCTGTTTTAACCATATTAAAACTTCCTACTGGTAATTTCCCCCTTTAACTCTATTAGATAAAAATAATCATTTTACAACTTAATTTCTGCCTACCTCCTTGATTCCTTTTGAAGACGGTGATATCAACTACTCTGGATTTTCATTTATATAATATGGCATTATAAACACTCAGACTTGAAAGTAATCTTAGAAACTTATCTAGTCCATCTCCTTCATGTTCCACATCCGGGGGCAATAATAGGTAACAGCGCCAGGACAAGAATCTCTGTCTCCTGACTCCTACTCCAGTGCTTACTCCTCTGTACCACACTGATCCATCAGTTACATCCTTATCATAAGCACAATCATGTGCTTTCTGTTTGCCATGGCCTAAAAGAAAGGAAACCTTGCTTTCCAACTATTGGGCACAAAGTTTGGTATCACTGAAAATCATACGGTTGGCAAAAAGAGGTGAACAAGGAGTAAGGTCATGAGATTACTGCCCCAGCTTCTCCAGCTAGTGTGACTTGCGTCTCAGGTCCCCATTTGAAAAATGGAGATGACAATGATTCTATCCAGTCTACAGACTTACTGTGAGCATCAAATATGACACTAGATGGGAAAGCATTTTGAATTCACAGAGCACTGTATGAACTGAACAAAACAATAATCAGTTTTGTTATTAACTCAGAAGAGCTACCTAATATGCTCAGAGGTCTTGTGAAAGAAAAGTGTATTACTGGCTACATGCAATTCTATCACGCAAAGGGAGAAACTGCTTCTCAAATCCCCTTCTCAAAGAAAATATTCTTTAAAAAGAATAAAATAGGCTCTACAAATCCTGCATCGGCTCTCAAGTTTCTCAAGGTTGGGGTCCATTTTGTTCCCAGACCAGATGCTCAGTAAACAGTGTATCTCTAAAACGGTCCCCATCTTTCTTAAAGTGTGTCTGGTTAACTTCACTTGGATTCCCCAGGGAAGGAACTTCAAAAAAGTTCACTTCTATTGTTCTCATATTAAATAATGAAAAAAATCCAACATAGCTCTTTGATAGAAACTAGAATGTTAACATCTGGTATAAGATTCTTTGGCAACTGTTAAAGATGTGATCAGCCTAAATGACCCACCTTACATATGTTTGGGGAATTCCCTCTAAAGAATTTTCCTATGAAGTAGGAACAAGGCTAAAACTAACTTTAGAAGGTTTCCTCCACTATTCCTTGGTTATTTCTATTTGATGTGCGATTTGGTTTTTGGCAAAACTTGATTCTTTGGACAATTATTTCAGTTAAGCCTATGGTTCAATAAGGACCCAATTTTTACAATAAAAAGATTGTTCAAACAAAACATTTCTTAATATTATGGTGTTAAATTCTTAAGAAAATATAAACTCTAGAAGATTGTGTTATCCAGAAATGGCAGAACCAATTTATGCATCTCCCACGCTCTTCTTACAGAGTGCTGTTGACACTCCTTCATCAAGCAGTAGGATCTACATTCCCTTTCCCTGAACCTGGACCGAACTTTGTGACAGCCATTTCCAATACAATACGTTGTAAGTGACATTATATGACTTCTGAGGTAGGTTACTGCACCTGGCTTTCTCTGTCTTAGTACCTTGACTCTTGGAAGTTACCACCATGCTGTGAGGAGGCCAGATAGTCACATGAGGAGACCAAAGGTAAGTGTTCCAGGCCCAGATGAGATTTCGGCTGATGGGCAGGTCAGTCAGCAGAAATGTGTTGGTGGCTGCAGATTATTTCAAACCGAAGCCTCTGAGCTGCCCTAGTGATGCCAAGTGAAGCTGAGAAAAGCTACCCATGCCAAACACTACTCAAACTGCAGATTTGAAAGTCAAATAAATGGTGTTATTATTTCAAGCCACTAAGTTTTAAGGTAAATTTTTTTAATGCAGCAACAGATAATCACAACATATACCTTCCTACTTTCACACATTCATTTCCATTGTTCTGTTTTACCAGAATGTGGCCTGCTTATCAGACAACAGTAAATTAAGGAGAAGAGAGTGTTCAGAACAGGAATGAATATATTGCACCAAGGGTTATCAACAGCCTGTCTTAAAAGCTCTCAGCCTAGGTAACTGGTGGGATCCATGTCCTAGAGAGGAACCTTTTTTCCTTATCTCAGAATAACTAGACCCCATTAACACATTGTAAGGACTGAAGTCAGAAAGTCATGGGGTCTTGGTATTCACTTTAAATATATATTCACAACAATAGGTCTGATTTCTAACATTTTCATACTAGTTGTGAGGTCCCAAGTAAGTTATATACTCCTTTTTGTCTCACTTTCTTACCTGTAAAATGGATATAATTATACCTACCTCATAGAGTTGCCACAAGAATTTAATGAGCAGATGTTTATGAAGCACTCTATGAATAGAAAATAGAACATACATTTTTTTTTTAAAGAAGACTTCCTCTTTATTGATCATGGCTGTGGATAGGAAGGAATTGCTGAATCACTTTTATCCTGTATGTATTGTAATTCTCAAATAAGACTATTTTTTAAAGGTTCACACATTTATTAGTTTTGTCCTCATCCCTTGACTAGCGGCAAAGTTTGAGAAGGACTGATGCTTTCCAAAACAGACTTTCAGAAAATGTCTTTAATTAGTAAAAGGACAGCAGCAGTAATAAGGACCTACAGAATTACTGTATCATGCGTCTCTTGGAATGTTGTGACCAAATTACAAGAACTGTAGGAGATACCGAATTGTGCTGCTTGATTATCAAATCTTACGTAACACCCCTGCAGAATTGGTCTTCCAGATTCCAACCAGGTCTTAATAGTAGCTCAGAATTCAACAAGAATGAAGTTTCACCAGAATGCATTCAACGTTAAGGCAAGACTCTCTCTAAAGAATTTTGTGACAGTGTATCTTTTACCCCAATTCCTGCTGTATGAAAAGTATACTGCTAAATCAATGCTTGATGAGGCCAATAATGTTGATACAGATTGTAATATCATGGGGGGTATAAGGGAAAAAATGAATGATGACCACTAGTAATAAGGTGAAACCTTGTACTTATAACACCACTTTGTGAAAACGCTCTCAGAATTGGGTCCATCCAGAGAGAGCATGAGTTAAACCTGCTGAGAAGCAGTTTTCTGAATCTCCGGAATTAGTGCCTTCATTAATATTTAAGAAATAATTCTCTTAGATTGATTCTCATAGAGAAGCATCCACAAGGCAGGTCCACATTTTTAGGGGAAAAAGAGACCCTCCAAAGAATAAATGTATTTCTTATGTTATTTCCACATTGGCTTTTAAAACAGAAGACAGAAGTATTTGCAAGAAAGGACCAAGTGGCCACACCTTAAGGTTTTCTGTTAGCACATGGAGCTTGGCTTTCACATTTTCTACAGATCTTCATGCAGTTATAAGTTTACATACTCATGTATTTATTAATTCAGCTTTTCTGCCTTTCATGAATAAATTATGCTGAGCTAATTTCCATACGAGCCTGGTGGCCTTCCCCAGGGCTTTAAATCAGAGAGTCAGGCGAAATTTTATGTACATTCAACCGCAGTTTATAGATACATTCAAAAGCATTTGACGTCATCCATTCAACTAATTCTGCCGGGAGGAAACGACTGCACTTGCATGCCTGGATGGGTCACACTTGTACTCTTGTGGGGGCGTGATGACCCCATCAGATGGTGTGTCTACTGCTGTTATGATCACTGTTACCATCCTTCTAGTTTAAGGGTTTTGCTCAAGACTGAAATAATTAAGATGTTTGGGGCTCACGCTATCCATCTCTGGTCTAGTTCAAGTCTCCTCTGACGTGCATTTTATTTGTGTTGCAAGCATGATGATTTATCACACCATCTCTTATTCTCTGAGGAAAAAATCAGAGACAACAACGGCAACTTTGAGAGATTTTGACTTTTGCTGAACACAGAAAATCATTAGTTTTAAATCTAAAGGGTCCTTATTGATTCTGAGGCCTCGGAGCCCTGCCACACATGCTCCACATTGCTTAGATTAGCTAAGTCACCGCTACAGCATACAAAGGGCGCTGCTGCTCTGCCTGGACAAGGCCAAAATACTTGGGGGAGTAAAAATTCCAGTCACATTTCCAGGTAGTTAGCTCCCCCCAGGTACAAAGCAGCTACATTCTAGAAACATAGATGCTTTCATGTTCTCTTTTCTTTCAGCTATTTCAAGCCAACTAGATAGAACTTCATGTCTAAAATGAGCTCTATAATAGCTTAAGTAAAAAAATGAATCACAGTGGGTTTGGTGGCTCATATCTGTAATCCCAGCACATTGGGAGGCTGAGGCGGGCAGATCACGAGGTCAGGAGTTCAAGACCAGCCTGGCCAATATGGTGAAACTCCATCTCTACTAAAAATACAAAATTAGTTGGGTGTGGTGGTGCATGCCTGTAATCCCAGCTACTCAGGAGGCTGAGGCAAGAAAATTGCTTGAACCCAGGGGGCGGCAGTTGCAGTGAGCTAAGATTGTGCCACTGCACTCTAGCCTAGTGACATAGTAAGACTCTGTCTTTAAAAAAAAAAAAATCACGGCCAGGCGTGCTGGCTCAAGCCTATAATCCCAGCACTTTGGGAGGCCAAGGCAGGTGGATCACAAGGTCAAGAGATCGAGACCATCCTGGTCAACATGGTGAAACCCTGTCTCTACTAAAAATGCAAAAAACTAGCTGGGCATGGTGGCACGTGCCTGTAATCCCAGCTACTCAGGAGGCTGAGGCAGGAGAATTGCCTGAACCCAGGAGGCGGAGGTTGCAGTGAGCCGAGATCGCGCCATTGCACTCCAGTCTGGGTAACAAGAGTGAAACTCCGTCTCAAACAAACAAACAAACAAACAAAAAAACAACACATCATTTCCTCCTCCAGTGCATGGTATTTTAACCTTTAAATGATCCCCAGCAGGACCTTAACTTTAATTACGACTAGATTGTTTTCCATCTACCTCCCCCAAAGAGAGAAAGTTAGCTCTTTTATCAGCTTACACACTGTTATAACGAGATCTTCTGTACATAAGCATAAAAAGTGAAATCCTTATGTGACCTGGCACATGTACTGAGTTCTAATACAGAATTTGGGCATCAAAATCCCTAAGACTTTTCTTCCTTCAATTCACTTTAGGAAATCTGTCTACTTAGGGCATGCATACAAGTGGACGTGAGCACATCCCCAGTGGGCAGTCCAAGCTACGGTCCTCACATGGCCCTGGTTTTGAGGGGTAATTCCAATCGAGCAACAACTATGATCACTAGCATTATATCCACTCACAGACAGATTAAAAGACAACCAATAAATAAAAACTTTCATTAATAAATATATTAGACATGAAACTTGCACCTAACTTTCCTTTTATCACCTCCCTCAACACCAAACCTTATATCTAATTGTAATCCCCAGCATCAGAGATGGGGACTGGGAGGAGGTGATTGGATCATGATGGCAGAGTTCTCATGAATGGTTTAGCAGCATCCCCCCTTGGGATAGGGAGTGAGATCTCAGAAGATCTGGTTGTTTAAAAGTGTATGTCACCCCCTCCACCTCTCTCTTTTCCTCCTGCTCCCATAATGCGAGACGACTTGCTCTCTCTTTGCCTTCAACCATGACTGTAAGTTTCCTGAGGCCTCCCCAGAAGCAGAAGCCACTATGCCTCCTGTACAGTCTGTAGAACTGTGAGTGAATTAAACCTCTTTTCTTTATAAATTACTCAGTCCCAAGTATATTTCTTTATAGCAATTTGAGAACTGACCAAGACAAGGAGTAAACAAGCTCTTCAGTCTTCCCATGTCTTCTCAAAAGGTCTACAGTTGCTGTATGAACAACAGTGCTCTAATGCTGTTAATACTTACTTCATAACCAAATTGGTGATAACTACTTCCATTATATGAATACTTGTTAAGAGGTTAACACAAATCATGCTAAGCATCACTTGCTTTTTCTAGCATCTTTTTTTTTTCATTCTAAATTCTAGAATTTGAGGCTCTTGCTAAGACTGGAAAGACAAGGGCCTCCAACAGAATGACCCTGGTTTTGCTGCTCCAAGAAACCCAGTTTCTAGCCCTGCCTTTACGAGGTTTCACACACTCAGGGTGGGCCATGGTCCATCTCTTGCTTCTCTGAGCAGCTCCGTCTTCTCTCCCACACAGTGTCATACTCCTGGGCAGTGAGCCTCCTTGCTCTCTCCAGCATGCTCCTGAAGCTCAAGTGCGTGCTCATCGTGCTGCTGCAGTTTTGCTCATGCTCCAGCTCCTCTCCCCATCTGCTATGTGTTTTGATTTGATCCATTCTTCTAGAGAAGCTCAGTGCTCAACTACTCAGGCTCCGTTTTCAAAACTGTTAATTTGCTTATTATAGACACCACACAATTCAGCATTTTATTACCTATATTTGTTGGATCCTGTGTGATTCCACAAATGATTCGAGCTGGCTAAACTAAGAACAAATAAAACTGAATAATCGTAAAATTAATATGTGCCATATATTACTGAACTAAAGCAAGGGAAAATATAAACAAGTTGAATATCGAAGGTATGTTTTGTGAAAGGAAATAAAAGGGTGCAACAGCCATATGTATTTAGTGTATAGAAGTTAAGCACATTATATCCTATAGCACCACCATTTGTAAACTATATGACTTCGGTCACATGAAGCTTTTCTAAGCTTCAGTGCCTTCACTTATAAACCAGGGCTAATAAAAACAGATTTTTATGTGAGAATTAAACAAGAGTGTTTTTAAAAGTGCCTGGTACATAGTAAGTGCTCAACCAAAGCTAGTAATAACACCAAGAACACTAAACATCATGCTTGAATCAATATACTCTATAATCTTTTTTTTGTTACCTGTATGCATATGACTGATCTTACTTAATGTGAACTACTTAAAGACAGTAGTTACATTTTAAACTTTTTCACTCTGAGAATGCATAGTTAGCATGTAACTTCTTAAGCATGGACACATAAAAAATAGTGTAATATATGGAGTTGACACAATTAAAGGATTAATTTACTTATTGTTCATTTCATAATATTCATTGAGCATCTTCTGTATGCAAAGCAGGAAAACTTTGCCTCAGAAAAACCAAAAGATAGTCCTTGCCACCACAGATTCCTTTATAAAATTGTAAATGGATACTACAAATACATAATTTGCTTGACTATTGATCACTCAAGTAAAAAGAACATTTGGGAATTTAATAGTGAGTGACTAAAGGCAATACACATTAAACACACCAAAGCAGGATCCCTATTTACAGTTTCTATAGTGAATGGAAAGATAATAATCCTGGCATGCTGATACGATGAACCTGATGACGATAACAACAGCTAACACCAACTGGTGCTTAGTGTGTGCCAGGCCCTGTGGGTCATAGGTGTAGGGGCCCAGGCAACTGCAGGGGCTACCAGAGGAGCCCAGGCCTCTCCATCAGGACCAAGCAGTTCTCTGAACAAAGGGCTTTGCACTTGGCATCACACAGGAAGGTGCAAACAGCTCCCAGCTCTCCAAACAGAGCCTATGACCATAAATCAAAGAACAATCCTCATGCACAGCTGATGAAAAAGGACAGCATGCTCCACACAACTTGTGTCACAGCTGCAGCCACAGACAGTAAATGTATTTGGAATAAATGACTACCAGCTTCATCTTCCACATTATTCAAGATCCCTGGAATCAGGGGGACTGCATTTGGAAAAATTAGGAGGGGTCGATCTCTCAAAAACTTCATAGAGAAGCAGTGGCTTCAGGCTCTCTGCTTTGGGTCAGCTATGTCACCAATGCTTTGGTATTAATTCAGAAGGCAGGACCTCAGTGCTCACCGTATAGCCAGGAGGGAGTTATTTCAACAATAGATTACTGTAATGTACTTGGCCAGTGGAGCCCTTACTGTTACCATGAGTTTAGGCCAATTCATTTGAACCATAAAAATAAAAAAATTAACAGCAATAATAATGAACCTTTCATTCACATGCTGGCTTCACTAGAGAGTCCCACACAGAATATGGAACTAGGGGCCAACATGTAGATTTGTGGCACTGCCCAGGGGACTTCAGAGTCCAAAAAGCAATGAATGCATTAAGTGAATCCATAACTGCAGTTTTCTCATGTGTGACAGATATAGTATCCCTCATTTTACCTAACTGTTTTGGGATATCATGTGTGAATGAGCACAATGGAACAAAAAAAAGGGGGGCTTATACAAACTGTGTGCAGGGACTACAGTTTCTGATGGGCTCTGGTTCCACTCTTGAGGAGGTAGGCACACTCAGCAGTAACCTGCTGGCTGAAGCAAACGTTTTGAATTTGCCATGCCAGGAATCCAACATGAAACCTCCCTCACACCTCAACTGAGGACTGACCACATGCCACAAAAACCTACCATCCCCATTGCAGCTGTTTTCATACAGATACCATTACTCTAAATAAAAGCCATGGCTCACATCACATAAACCAGTTGAAGCAGTTAGTGCAATTTAACTCCTTGAGAGACTGAAATATCAATTATTCCAGTGTGATGTTTTAATTTGGTTGATTTGGGGTGTAGGTTTGTAAGACAAGAATTTATTGCTAAGCATTCCTGACTCCAGGCATATTTTCTTTGCCTTAGTTTACCCATTTGTAAAATAAGATTAATACCGACAATGCATCAATGTTTCAGAAATGTTATGTTCAAGGCATTGTTTTAGGAATGGAAGCACATACAGAGCTTACTT
Organism: Callithrix jacchus; assembly: GCF_049354715.1. NCBI lineage: Eukaryota > Metazoa > Chordata > Mammalia > Primates > Cebidae > Callithrix > Callithrix jacchus. The sequence goes on along the minus strand of NC_133509.1, from coordinate 67,972,347 downwards.
AATATTTATAAACCTTTGAAATCTCCTTATGTGTAGAGCTGTTTAAGTATAAATTATTATTAAAATTATTAGCCTTGAGAATTATAATTACTGCTTCATTATTTTTCTCATTATGCTCATTCTATGGGGGTTTTCTTGTAAATATTCCAAATGAGCTATTGCCTTTATTGTATAATCAATTTAATGTTTATTCTAAAGCTTTAAAGACACAAAATGTGACACAAATTTGCAAGATTCAAGGTGATACAAATAAATAATCTCTTTTCCCAAAGAAGTTTTTGTAGGAAAATATCACTGGTTGGATGATGGCTACTTAGAAAGGATTACTACAGATTTGATCAGTGGCTTTGACTCTTATTTTTGGAAATGGGCCGGCCAAGATGTAATGATCATATGCTAATAGAAGCTGATTCCCATTAGAAGCAGCTGGCTTAAAGGGGCTAAGATACTACTCCTTTTATTTTCTTCCTAAGCCATTGCCTATTGCCACATTTCTTATAAACTTCCTCAGTCCTCACAGTGAGCACAATAATATAAAAAGATAAGGAAATAATTAACTCACAGAATGTTAAAACTAGAGAAACGAGAAGGACAATTTATTACATACTTACCTGTCTGCCATTATATGTAATACATTATAAGTAAGAACTCATTTTATCCTCATCTTTGTATCAGCTCAATAAGATAACCAATGATAAAATCCCCATTTTCATACAAGGGAATGAAGACTCAGAGGCTAAGCAACAAGCATAAGGTCACACTGCTGGAGGCGTGTGGAGCTAGGGTTTGAATCCAGAGCGTATACTCATGGTCATTAGAACTTCAAACGTCAGTTTCTCCTGAAGTCTCCCCTGGTGCCCAGGCCGGAAGGTACCAGTGACAATTTGGTATAAGTGTGTTACACTAGAGTAACAAATGATCCCACTTTATGAGTGGTTTAAAAAATGGTAGCTTATTTCTCACTCCTACTCAAAGCCAGCATGGGTCACTGGGGTCTCTGCTCTCTGCTACCCTTCCTTCAGGTCCCAAGGCCACCTAACAGTCACTGTCTATGTCATGAAGAAGGAAGAAGAACTTCAGAGGGTCTTGTCATTATACATGTCAGCTTGTAGGAAACATGTCATTTCCACTCACAGCTCATTGGCCAGAACTAGTTACATGGTCTCACCCGACCTCAAAGGGGCAAAAAGTTCAGTTATCTTTGTGCCCAGAAGGAAAGGAGAATCAGAGGTCTGCAAGCAGCGCTAATGACTATCATAGTGCTGTGGGGATTAGCTGGCCCTGTGCCTTCAGGATATAGGGAAGGAACTGCATCCAGAAAGGTTGTGTGACTTGCCTAATGTCGTCCAGATAAGCTAGCTAAAAACAGGTAAGGAATGAGAGCCAAGGTTTCTGCAGTCCACCACACTTTATCAACAACAGGTACTCATGTGGACTAATTTCCTGTAAAGATGGTTTCCACTTTACCTAATGCTCAGTCATGGAGAACACAGAGATAAAAATAAACCAAGTAGGAGAGGAGTTGCCATTATTTGTGACTGAAAGACAGGAAGAACTTCCTCACAAGAAGCCTTTCTTTTAGAAAATATTAGGACACATTCACAACCCTTGACTTCTACTGAAATCACTACTGTCCCTATTACCTCACGAAATTTGAAACTATTACCATTTCCATTTCACAAGGGATGAAACTGAAGGGTAGACGGGCCAATTCATCTGCCACCAAAGGAAATGGAAGAGCAGGGATTTGAATCAGGGGCTCTAGTTTAAGCCTGCACTAAGCTATGCTTCCTCCTAGGGGTTGCTTAAGAAGTATTACGTATCCTATATACATAACCTTATCTAACCGGATACCAAGCACAAGGTCAGATTTCAAACTGGAACCTGCTTTTGTCAGTTACTACAAACATGGCAGTGGTTCTGCTTAAGGCTAACAGTCACACAGGGAATACAAATCCTAACCAAATGTCACCTCCTTCATGAAATCCTCCTTCATCCCCATCAGGGTGTGATTTTCCCGTCGGAACACGTAACATCTTTTATAAAAACCTTTCGTGAACATATTTAAGATGTTTGACCCATACTGTTTATCTAGGTGTTAGCTATTATTATCCGACAATAACAAGACTGTAGAATGCCATGAATGAAAAGATTTTTTTAAGACACCAGGGTAAAACTATCTTATTGAAATAGGCAGAACAGTTATAGAAGTGATTTTGACAGGAATCGTTTTATGCAACCCTAAAATAGCCTTCACAGTTGAATCTCCCAGACCCGGAAAAGCATTCAAAACAAAACAGACATTCCTGTCTTTTGGCTAGCCCAGCACTGAATTCCTAAAGGCAAGGGAAAAGATCATAAAACAACTTGAGATTATTCCATGATTCTACTATTAAAAAAATTATTTTTTTAAAATAAAGGCTTGCAGGCCCTAAGTGAATATAAACGGCAGGAGTCAGGCTTTAAGCATATTTAATTATTAGTATTATTAGCACCAGTTTTATTGGCAATAACAAGTTACCCTTGCAGAGTCTTTCATATGGTGGGTAGCTCAAAAATGTCCTTGTCAAGAAACAGGAGAGGATATGATTAACAAGACTCACAGAAGATTGTTTTTGAAAATGTTTTAAGCCAATAATGTTACTCTCCTCCTCTTTGATGTCATCATGACACCAAACTGATTTTGAGTATCTCAATTTCCTGGGCCCACTCTCTGGTTTATCTGTAAATCTAGTTTGTTGCTAATTGTCTGTGTGCTTTGCTTGCTGATTTTTAAACATTCTGTAAGTATCTGAATAGCAAGTCCAGTAGGTTAAAAACCAAAACAACAAAATAACAGTAACAACAATAAAAGGAATTGCTAAAGTAGAAGAATCAATTAGCAAAAGAGTAGAAAGTAGGAGGGAAGGAGGCAGTAGGGTACACTGAAAATATGGGTGATGATTCAATAAAATGATGATGAGCTTATAACAATTTAGGATGTTCTAGGAAAGTTTAGAATTCAAAAAGGGTTTGATAACATACATTTTTGCGAAGAGTCATTGCTTCAGGGGGGATAACTGTATTCCACAAGTGCAAAAGCATTTACTTGTATAACATGGAGTTGCCTAGTTACCATACTTAGAAAATATAGTGCAAAATAAAACAGGGAGAGAAACTTGGAGTTATATTACTTTTTAAAACACTGGTAGCCAGCCTATTTCAAACTGTGAAATAAGGATTGCCTGGAGGCTGTGCAATACACAAGGCACCCTGCCCAGAGGGAAGTGAGGGTTAAAATCCAGAGATCCCCAGGTTGTATTCCAACACAACAGTACGAAGGGAATGTTTAGACTTGGAGTCCTGAGGGCAATTATAAAACAACCTTTATTGTCATTGCCAAAGTTGCAGATAAGAAAATAAAAAAACAGTATGCTCGAAACAGGGCTATATGAGTACTAGTACCCTTGTAATAGTCCTTCTACTCATTTTGTGAAAGGCCACATCTTTGATGCTACTACAGAATCTCTGCCAGAAGGCTCTAGCAGTCACCTTCTGTGTAATTTTCTATGCATTCATTCACTCATTCAGCACATAATAATTGAAAAACTACTGTGTGCCAAGCACCATGCTGGGCACTAGGCAGAAAGAATCTACTATTAAAGAGTCTATAGTCTAGCAAGGCTGACAGAGAGAGAACAGATTATTATAATAGATAATTACATGAAAGGAAAGAGGGTTCTTGGGCACCCAGCAAAAAAGGAAGGATTCTGACCCAGCCAGGGGAGGGATTACGGAATCAGGGATATTTAAGGGATCATGTTTCCTTCAAAATATGATATGGTGCTGTAAGAGGGGCAGGTAGAGTTTATAAAATATAAAAGAATTAGGTTTTATGTATCATTTTTACCAACACTCCTTTGATCTTACTAGCAATACCATGAGATAAAATGAATATTCTTTTTACAGATAAATCAGAAAGATAATCTGACTTACCTCAGATTGTCTGACCGATGACTCTGAGATGACACTGATTTTAAGTGCTCATGCAGTAACACTGTTCATGATTTCCACTGCAGATTTCCAGGATTATGTACTCAATCAACTAAATGTGTAGACTTTCTCACTGGTTCAGTGAATCAATAATAACACCTTACATATCTATAATATTTTATAGTTTTCTTATCCCATTGTTACATATGAAAGTGTCAGAGGCATGTGAACTAGAGCAACTCCATCTTGAATAGGAGCTGGGTAAAATAAGGCTGAGATCTACTGGGCTGCTTTCCCAGAGGGTGATGCATTCAAAGTCACAGGATGAGATGGGAGGTCAGCACGAGACACAGGTCATAAAGACCCTGCTGAGAAAGCAGGTTGCAGTGAAGAAGCTGGCCAAAACCCACCAAAACCAAAATGGCAACAAGAGTGACCTGTGGTCGTCCTCACTGCTACACTCCCACCAGCGCCACGACAGTTTACAAATGCCATGGCGTTGTCAGGAAGTTACCCTGTATGGTCTAAAAGGGGAGGCATGAATAATCCACTCCTTGTTTAGCATATCATCAAGAAATAACCATGGAAATGGGCTCCCAGCAGCCTTTGGGGCTGCTCTGTCTATGGAGTACCCATTCGTTTATTCCTTTACTTTCTTAATAAACTTGCTTTCATTTTACTCTATGGACTTGCCCTGAATTATTTCTTATGTGAGATCCAAGAACCCTCTCTCGGGGTCTGGATCTGGACCGCTTTCCTGTAACAAAACTATCACATGTAATAATTTAGTCAAACAGCCAACTATCCTTTTTCTTTTGGTTACTTAATTACTGATTATTATTGAATTGGCCAAAATGACTAGAAGATTTTTTTCATATAGCACAAAGCATACAGTTTAAATTTTTCACTGAAAAACGATAGACAGCACAACTGTAACTGCTTTTTAAAGTCAAATCTCATTTCAAAGATGTTAAATTTCTGTTTCAGATATGACAATTAACATGCTAATGTTATGTTTCCTTCTTCAAGAATTTAACTGTAATGAAAATAATTTTTGCTGGATTTAGTAAAATTAACCTTTATTCATAAAACTTTGCTCACAGAACTTCACAGTATTTCTTTTTCCCCCCATGTGACTTCAAAGAGGTTCTGAACATCAGGCATATATCCAAAAAATAAATCTGTGCCAATTTACTAATCACTATCAAAATAGAGAAAATTTAAAGTGATTCAAAATATCAAAAACAGCCTAGATTGTGACATGAAAGAAAAACTGATTATTTTTCCTTAAATGTTTTTGGAATTTCTTTCTAAATATTTCTATGTATTCAAGTCTACGTTAGGCAATTAATTTAATTCTAAGCCACTGACGTCTTAAAAAACAAAAGATTACTTTGAATTTTAAAGAGGAATTTTTCTTGAGTAAATGTGAAAACTGTCCAGATTTTAAGTGGCTAAAAGTAAATGAATAATGAAAGAAAATAAAGTATTACTTTGAAAAGGGGGAATGGATGTTGGAGAGTGGAGTTTACATGAATGCCATCAAAAAGAGTTGAAGTAATTTGGACAAATAGGCAGGCTGGGGTGGTCTTACTACAATATTCAAACTTGTTGGATTAGTAACTTAACTTCCATAAGAGCTATGCCCTTGGAAGTATTTTCAATCATATGCCAAAGTCCACAAAAGCTATGTCCTTGAAATTATTTTCAATCATATGCCAAATGTAAAAACACATCAAGCAATGAGACTTTGCGAACCTGTCATGGTTTCCAATGTCTTATTTAGTTCATTTTAAATTACATACAAAGACTTCAGGATACAGTGAGACCTTGATAAACACAGGTTCCTGCAAACAAGGGGCAGCCAGGGTGTGGACCAGGGTGCTGCTCCACCTTAGTAAAAGGAAGCACCAGCTGATGAGGCAATCTGGCACCATCCCATAGTTCATGTCAAGGCAAGCCCAGAGAGCAAGCCAGACTTAGTCACAGTAAGGGCAAGGCTGCCCTGAGGAATATGGAAGGACCCAGTCATTTGGAGTGGGGAAATGTGTCTGGGACATGGGTTTGTGGGGACCTCTTATTGCTCTGCCTGAAAGGAAGAAGGAATGAAATTCCTTGCTAAAACCTGATGGGAAAATAGAAGCAATTAAGATTCTCAAGTGCATCCTATTGTAAGTGGGTTACTGGAAATGTGTCCTCCTCAGTAGTGGGAGGCATTGCTCCTGCTATGCCCTTATCAGCATGCATAGAGGAAGCAGAAGAGAAATACACATTTCAAACTTAGAACCCTGTAAATGTTGACTTGGTGAAAAACTCAAACCTTGCTCTTTGAGGTCTTGCAGTAAAGTATCTTTTCATTCTCTCACATGTGTTTTGTGGTTAGTACTACTTCACTCTCAATTCTGTTGTCTGGCACAAAACCGCTCAATGGCACAGAAGCCCAACAGGAGGGTAAAAGAAAATTGCTGAGCTCCAGCATTTCCCTTGTAATCCTTGGAGAACAATTTAGTACTGAACTTGTATCCAGGATACAGAACACTTTTTCCTATGCTGAGAGGGAATGACACAACTGGGCATTGTGTTGTGACCTAAATTCACAGATAAATATTTGGACGGCAACTCGCCCTTCACCTGGCATTAATCCTTTGCCCTTCCGTTTCAGGAAGATATGACACAGCCAGGGAAGGCATCTTGAACCCTTTTGCCTCCGGATGGTATAAAAAGCCTTTGTGGGACTGCATTTGCCCTCATTATGTTACTTTAATGTTGGCGACTGAGAACAAGACAGGTGAGGAGGAGTAAGCCCTTTCCCTGCTTGAGTTGCCTTTTACTCGTGAAGCTGAGGAGGCTTCTGGTTTTTAAACCCTAATTTCTGCAGCCCAGACTCAACCTTTACCTCCATTTCTGCCTTTCTGTTTATTATCTTTTAAAAGAACTGTCGCACCGGTAAGCCTGAGCTGCGTGCCAGCTCTGCTTTCCTTCCACACAGTGATCAGTAGAGTTGGGATTCTAGCACCCCTATAATTTCTAATTTATACCAATCACATTACAGCTGAGAACAGTGCGGTCTCAGGCTGTCTAACATATGAGATGTTATAAAGCTTTCCCTGCTTCACTTATTGATCAACAACACTAGCTCTTAAAAACGGTTTTAATCAGAAGGGGGATGCACTTCTTCGCGTAGTTGAGGACAGGTCTTATTATTTTCTAATGTTATCTTGTCCAAAGAAAGGGTAAATGAAAACACTAAATGCTCATAATTTTCCTAATAGTCCTTTTTTCTGCTTAAAAGAGCTGTCCCATTTTAAAATTTCATGCATGTTGCTATTCCTACAGTTTTATCATTTGTCAACAAATCAACTACCTGCTTAGCAGCCCTCATGAGGGATTTAAAATAGCCGCCATGAAAATCCTGGGCATTTACTATTTTTATAACAAACTTGATTGTCACCTATGATATTTCAAAGATCACTCCTCATATAGACATCACACTGGAAATTAGATGCAGGGCTTGCTTTCCATGGAACATTATGCAGAGGCACTCTGACTAATAAATCTTTGTAGCTAATGCATTCCAGATGGAAGCCATGTCTCGCAGATTTAACCTTCCTAAACCCTTCCAAAAATTCCTCCCATCAAAAGCTCTCTGAATGAGATACGTTTGATTGAAATGGGATCATCAATACATGACAACTAAGTAATAGTACAAATGATTACTGCCTGCAGAAAAACTGCCATATTCCTTTCCACAAAGACATGGTTTTGGACAACTCCCAGGACAAGAAGATGGCCTATGTGTCTTACAAGATATTTTAAATGCTTTCTTCTTGAATTCCCATTGCTGTTCATAGATGCTTTACGGAGAACAGCCATTTCTGTCTCTTTAACTTTTGTACATGCATAACAAAGACTGCTAAAAGGAAGGATCAAGACTCTTAGAGGAGACACTAATTAACATCCTGTTTAATCATGTCACCATGTTTAGCAGTCTACATCATTAGTTTATGTCAAGCAGACGCAGTGAAACATCTAAACACCTACATGTAGATCCTCACAGAATCAGTCATGTGCAATGGCAAGGGCAGTGTCATACAAGATTGTAGCTGCATCTGCAATATTCAAAAATGTTACAAATCACCCCATCAGAAGCTCAGCTCATGCAGCCTTCAAGAAGTTGGGGTTTCTTTTGTAGTTTCTCAAACATGGGTCAACACACAGCACATGGTTTCCTTATAGTTTTACAAGGGAACTGAACTTCTAGAATGGTATTAAACTGACCTGTTCCACTCTGTTTTCACACGTGAGTGCTCTGCAAAGCAAGGAAGACCACCTTATGAAATGAAGGCCCGAAGAATTTCACTAGAAGGCACCATTGAAAAGTTTTAAGTTCATAAGGAACTTTTGCTTCTACCCACCCCAATAACATCTAAACTTAGGAGCTGAAATACAGTAAAATTTCACTGAGTCAGACTGATGAGAGAAGGTCAACATGAATTAGTAAAACATCAATGTTTTTAAATGTAAGCAAAAGCTTTTTTCCATTTTTACTTTCAACAATTGCAGATTTCGTTACCTGAATTAACTTCCGGCAAACATTATGGTGTATCTTTTTTTTTTTTTTGAGACGGAGTTTCGCTCTTGTTACCCAGGCTGGAGTGCAATGGCGCGATCTCGGCTCACCGCAATCTCCGCCTCCTGGGTTCAGGCAATTCTCCTGCCTCAGCCTCCCAAGCAGCTGGGATTACAGGCACGTGCCACCGTGCCCAGCTAATTTTTTGTAATTTTAGTAGAGACGGGGTTTCACCATGTTGACCAAGATGGTCTCGATCTGTTGACCTCGTGATCCACCCGCCTCAGCCTCCCAAAGTGCTGGGATTACAGGCTTGAGCCACCGTGCCCCGCCCATTATGGTGTATCTTAAAATGGAATACTATTTGCAGCAACTGTCTGGATATAACAGATTATCATGCTGCCAAAAAGGACACAAAATGCTTATCTGTTTAGTCTTGCCTGGTGGCCCTCTGCCTGGTGGAAGCAGCCCCGGGTGCTGTTCATTGACTCAGGTTTTGCTCTAGTTTTTTGTAAACACTGTGTGATCCTGAGGCCACTCAGCCTGGGGGATGCTGCCTTTCCTCACCTGTTAAAGGTAATCTGGCTATACCTTGGGTCCAGTCAACAGGTACTCCCAACAGTATCACCTCATTTTTCTCCCCAGATACACATAGCTATTCTTGGAGTTTCTGATGCAGTAGGTCCTAAGGCAGAATCGGTAATAGTTGAGCAGTAGAAAAGAACTTCCCAACTCCCCGGTTTACTTCCCAAATCCCCTGTGAAACTAGATTAGAAAGACCCTAAGACCCTTTGCAGCTCTGAAATACCAGGATTTTACTGAATGCATGTCTATACTTACAAAAATGATTTGTCATATATGCTTAGGAAAAAAAGTCTGGGATAAAATATCCAACAATCACAACAATAACCACAAACACTCATCAAACACTCATTTCATCACTGGTGCTGTTCTAAGAACATCTCATGGAGTAACACATTTTATACTCGCAGCAATCTTAGTGGGTGGAGCCTTAGAGGTAGAGTCTGTTTATTACCCTCATTTTATGGTTAGGCCATAGAAAGTTAAGAAACAATAATGTTTAAAAGCAAATTATTTTCTGATTGGTAAACTCAGTGGTAATTTTTAATTTTTACTTTTGCTTTTCCACATTTTCTATCTTTTACAATAATCATGTATTCCTTCTGTGACAAAATGCTTACAGTTTAAAAACAAATTGTATAAAGTTGACTTGACATTAATATACACTCATTGGCCTTGTAAATATAGAAAACATAGAACAATACATCTGTCATTATGTGGGAAAAAGCCAGCAATTACAAATGAAAAAGGGTACAGTGTCCAGAAAGGAAGCATTCATAACCAGTTTAGTCCCTATCAGCCAGGGCAAAAAGGAAAAACCTTCATTGCTAATTTAAAAAAGGAAGCAAGGACTGGACATGGTGGTTCATGCCTGTAATCCCAGCACGTTGGGAGGTTGAGGCAGGCAGATCACTTGAGGTCAGAAGTTTGAGACCAGCCTGGCCAACATGGTGAATCCCCATCTCTACTAATAAAACAAACAAACAAAGGAAGCATATCAGACCATTAGGAGCGTTCAATTGTTCCAAAGTTTTAAAATGGAGGAGAAATTTCCCTATGGGTCTCCAGATAAGGAGGATGACTTTATTCTAACACTTACAAAATGGGTGAATAATGCAAAAGTAAAGTGAAGCCCAGCTGGGATTGAATTATCTTAAAATCTGAACTTGTGAAATCTGAACCAAAGAACTTAAGTTACCAGATTGCTGACCCCATTTTTCTTTATATTGCTGAATTTCTGGATAACAAATCCAGAATATATGCTGTCTATAGAAAAGATTGATCATCATTATCAGGAAAGGCCATTTATAGAACAGTTCTGGTTTCTTTAATCATAGCTGTTATAAAGGTCTTACAGATACTAAATAATAGGAAATATTAGGAAGGACAAAAAACCCACAAAGCCCTTTATAAACTAGAGGACAAGCCTTGCTTGTGAGTGACACATGCAGAAACAACCCTAAATCATACAGTATAATTATCTTCTTTACGCTCTGGCTCTAAAATTCTTAAAAGCCCCTGCCCACATGTCCTCCTCACTTTGATCTATGGTTGTAATCTTACATTAAAACTCAATCACACCAGGGAAAGTCATTTTGCCAGCTTTCAGGCAGGTCTTAACAATAGACCCCTGGCTGAGACAAGCATGGGAGAGATCAAGCACTCTTCACCTCACTGAGCAGCAGGGTCTTGGTGAGGCCGGAACACCTGAACAAGGGTAAGCTTGAGCTTGGAGCTTGCTTGGCTCATTTCAAAATGAAACTGGTCCACCGGCACGTATGATGGAATAAGCAGCCTCTGTCACCTACGATCATGCCATTTAGCTGCTATCTCCCAGCAAGGGAAAGAGCCATTCTTGGATACCTAATTTCCTTTCACTTTTTTAAACAGTAAGAAATCATGCTTACCCAAGCATAATTAGAAGAAGAGAGGGAGCTTACACTTGAATAGGAATACACATACTTAATTTTTTTAATGACCAGTGCCACTTGCCACCTTTAGTCATACACATCATCAGGCTGTACATTATGACTTCACTTCTTTATCAGTCTCCACATATTCTTTCTTCTAAAAGATTGCAGGAAAGCATATGTCTACTTTTGGAGGAGTTCTTTTCAAATTAAACTAGAAAATTAGAGGCTTTAAAAAATATCTAATCCTATTATGCTTGTTAATAAATTCAGTGCTTCACCATGATTACAATAAAAGCAACTGACGCTGTCCTAAAAATTCAACTCCTCCTTCACAGAAGCATTAGGCATCTGGGTCCATCCTCCTTTAACAGCCGCCAGCCCTATCTGAGAGTCCGCATCCAGGAGCATGGGTGCTCTAAGGACCTTCCAGTTTCTTCATTGTCTGAATGCGCTCGTTCACAGGCCACTTAAAATTAAACCAATATAGATTTTGACTCCAGCTTCAGTCAAGTTCTGGGATAAGAGGGCATCAACATTAATATGATGAGACAAAATGGCTTTTGTAACACATTCTCAACTCTTCTTTTTCTAAGAACCATAGATTTTAATCTCATTATGAATTTAATGCAGAGGCTGTTAGCAGACTTTGGCAAAACACAGCACCTGAAATCAAAGCCCATATCCTGCCTGTGGTTATAAATGATACTTGTATAGATGCTTCAGAACAGTCTTTTTATAGGAAAGGAGGATTTTACTCAACAGTTTGAGAATCCTGCTATATAACTCCTATTTCTTATTGTTTGTAATTGTGAGTAGCCGTAAGGAGACCTGCGTCCTTTCTCTACTCCTTAATTTCTCCTTAAATGCAAATGGGCACAAGATAATGTGCAAAGATAACAGGCCCATGTGACCTATTCTCTTCGAGTGCTTGTAAATCTATGAAGGTGTAATGAACCTAACGAAACCATAATAATGAACCATATTGTTATAGCATATATTTTTAATATTTGTTATACATGTTAAAGCATTATAAAATTTATAAAATATCTATTATAGCTTATTCCAATATATGAAAATGATCAGAGGGAGGGAAATAAAAAGTAACAGCTGCCGGACACCGAGAATGGGCAAGGCACTTCAGGATATTGTTTCACTTCATCTGTAATAATTCTGTGTTGTTGGTTCTATTACTGTCAACATTCTACAAATAGCAGGACTGAGGTCCACAGACATTGCCAAGGTCACATGACTAAGAAGTGGAGAAAGCTCAGATTTAAATTCTACTGTGTCTAGAGACTTTGCACTCAAAAGCCTACTTTTTAACCACTGTACCATATCTGTTTAACATAAGAGGAAATATGGGAACAGGCAGAGCAAATGAGGAGGCACAGCTATATCAACTTTGATTTGGGGCAAGTAATTTTCTCTTTGTTCTAGAATACGTATTAGGCATGTATTTTTTATGTGCCAGAGACTAGAAAAGGTACTGAAAACACAGAGATAAAAGATCTTGGCTCTCAAGGAGCTCTGAGTCTAGCTGGAATGATAAACAATTTGATGCACAATAATAGAGTAAGGCTACACAAATTAAGGATGGAGCCATTTTCGGCTTTTCTTAGTAAATGATCTAATATCATTATTTCAAATTGTAAAAAGACTTATGACAGTTACAGAGTTCCTATGGACATGAAAGCATATTTTTCCCATGAAAAAAGAATATTTTGAGTTTCTATATAGTAAAAAAAGAACTCTAGGTCCAGTAATGCGTGGCAACCATGACAATCAATAATTACCAATAATATCTAGTTATGTTTGGGGATATTTGTAAACAATAGATGAAGAGAGTTGAGTAAAACCAATAGCAATTAAAATATGTATTGAAAACTTCTCTCTCCAATTCACACAGATTCAGAAAAACAGCATACAATAAAATATCATGGCCAGCTCGAACAAAGAGCACAACTTGAACTACAAGCAATCTGGCAGCGAAGCAACAACAGCATTTAAGGAAAGTTTCCGTGAAGAAATGAAGTGCCAGAAATTTAACTGAAAAATTGAGAACATATTATTCTACATGTCATCTAAACCCAGATTTTTTTGCAGAATCTATCTCACTTCATGAGTAATACAGGAATTAAAAAAATAGTTCGGGAGACTAGACACCAAAGAGCAGTTATTTGTTGGTGCTACCATTATGGGTCACTTTGCTTTTCTCTGTGTTTTCTGAGGTCCAAGCTTTCTGCAATGAACACAGATTGCTTTTATAATCATATGGCTTTTTTCAGATGACTGCAGATGCATAGGCAGAACCTACCACACAGCACCTACTCGGGCTCAGTTTTGCTGTAGAACCAAGAAACATCACATTAGATGCTTTAGCAAGGACTATCTATATGTTGCATGAAGAAAGTCTCCCAGAAAAGCAGCCAGCTGTTCTTTATAAGAAATTGTGGGGCTGGGTGCGGTGGCTCAAGCCTGTAATCCCAGCACTTTAGGAGGCCGAGGCCAGTGGATCACAAGGTCAAGAGATCGAGACCCTCCTGGTCAACATGGTGAAACCCCGTCTCTACTAAAAATACAAAAAAATTAGCTGGGGATGGTAGTGCATGCCTATAATCCCAGCTACTCAGGAGGCTGAGGCAGGAGAATTGCCTGAACCCAGGAGGCGGAGGTTGCGGTGAGCCGAGATCGCGCCATTGCACTCCAGCCTGGGTAACAAGAGTGAAACTCCATCTCAAAAAACAAAGAAAGAAAGAAAGAAATTGTGGCACTGCCTGTAAGAAGTCTATCAAATGAGAACTTGTCCTTGCGATGTAATACTTTTAATGGGTGAGCCGTTTCAACACTTTACATACTGCCGACTAAGTTTCTACAGAACTTTCTCATTGTACTCAGCGCTGTCTGTGCAGTTAATTTAGGCATCAGAAAACTCAGTTGTTAATTTTCTGACTTGCCTCTGGACTCTTAAATGCTATTGCTCCAATCATAACACGTCGGAACACTTACACAGATTTCAACAATAATATCCACAGCTGGGAATAAATCAAAGCAGTTTTATCACTGATTAAGTGCTATTGAAATACGGTTACAAGACAACATGAAGCAAAGGACAGATTTCACTTAGGAAGATTAAGACAGAGCCTGGGGGGGAATAAAAGAGGGTAATCCAAACAAAGTCTATGCGACATTTAAAAAATATAATTCAGAGTCAGAATGCAGATTGCATTTTTTAGCCATTTAAATTCTCAGTTTCTTCTCACTGTGTGTGTGTACATGTGGATGTGTGTGTGTCTGTGTATTTATGCTATAAAGTGGTTCAATCATATAAGATGCATTTAGGCACAGCTGTTTTTCAAGCTAAAGTGTCTTCATACTAAGACAGGGGTCAAAAAACGCTTTCTGTAAAGGGCTAGAATGTAAATATTTTAGGCTTTGCAGGCCATACATCCTCCGTTACAACTACTCAGTTCTGCTGTGGTCGTATGAAAGCAGTCATGACAACACAGAAGTTAATAGGTGTGGCTGTATGCCAAAAAAATCTATTTATGAAAACAGGCTGAGGGCTGGATCTGGCCCCTGGAATATAGTCCACTGACATCTGCACTAAGATATAGGTTATTCCATCTACCCAGAAAACTCCTACAATAGGAGGATGGAGTTGGGAAGGCATGTAGGACTCAGCACACTCAGTCATCTAAGTCTCTAACTTATTGCTAGGGTGAATGTGCACCCTGTCCAGATCTCCTGCAGTCTTTTCTGTGGACATAAAGCAGACAACATCACCTCTACTTGCTCCTTGAAGCCTACAGGGTTGGGGTGTTTAACTCTGAGTGTCGGCCCAGGGATCCTTCTTTTTGAAGAATCCCCACCCTCCTCCTCCTCTCCTTCACTTCCTCCTCCTTTAAGTGTCCTTCCATTTCCATTGCTAATTTTTTTTGGCCACAGATATGTCAGGGTTTCCTCATATTATCAGATCCTTTTGGGTTTCTCTTGGACCTGGCTGGCATCTGGTGCAGACAGACTTTGGCCTGCTCACTCAGGCTGGGCTGACCAAGCCAGGTCAGATGCTTCTATGCTGTTATTTTTCATTCACATCTGTACAGACATTTGGAAGAGGGACAACAGTTTTCAGCAATGTTTTATCCTTGTCTCAGGGGCAACTTTGATGTTTTCATCATGGATCTAGACGAAGGCAGAGAGATGTTCCTCATTATGAGACAGACCACCAAAATTTAGGTGTAAAGGAAGTTCCCCCTTGCAAGATAATCTCAGAATTTAAAATAATCTTGCCAAATAGGAAAATGGTAATCGGAAACATAATTGAATTGGTAAGGACAACCACAGCACTATATATCAAGCATAGTTCATGGCATAAAGTAAGATGCAAAACGTATGCTATCAACACCTCGATGGCCCCTCAGCACCGCTTGTCCTCAGCAACCCTTCTGCATGGACCTCATGTGCGGCTTTTGCAGCTGCCATTTCCAATTTTCACTACTCTCTTTAAGATTCCTATTCTATCTTTGGACTGAATTTTAGAGACATGAAATCTGTTTCCCCCTTAAATTATGGAATTCCCTCGATTCTGGGCCCTTAGTTTTCTTCTTATAAAACTTTATATGTTCTTCTTGAATGATCTCGTCCAAGTGTATGACTTTTACTGCAACCTACACAAATTCAAATGATGTTCAAATCTGTATCTCTAAGCCTCCTAAGTTTGAGACCCTAATCAGTCCCATATTTATATGTCTTAAAAGCATTTCAAATTTTTTATCTCTTCAATTGAATTAATAATCTTCTCCATCCCTCCTCCTATATAATTCATACTGATCATTATCACTATCCACCCAAATATTCTGATCAGACATGCTAGAGGCTGTTCCTTCTGCCACACATGTACAGACTCAGTCTCCAAATCCAATCTCTTGTACTTTCTAAATGCCACTTAATCCTTATGTTTTTGTTTTATTAAGAGACAGCGTCTCACTTTGGAATCCAGGCTAGAGTGCAGCGACGTGATCATAGCTTACTTTAAACTTGAACTGGGCTTAAGCAATCCTCCTACCTCAGCTTCCCAACTAGTTCATACTATAGGTGTGTGCCACCATTCCTGGCTAATTTGCTTTATTATTTTTTTTTTTGTAGAGACAAAATCTCACTATGTTGCCCAGGCTGGCCTGAAACTCCTGGCTTCAAATAATCCTCCTGCCTCAGCCTCCCACAGCACTGGCATTACAGGTACGTGCCACCATTTCTGTTTTCACTACTGCTGCTAGCTTAGTTTTAGGCCCTCACCATTTCCTCTTCTTTTCATAGTGGTCATGCTACTTCTAATATCTAAATCCTCTTTCATGTTATAGTTGCGTGTCTAAATTGAAAAAGTCACTGCTTCAAATAAAATTGTCAAACATCTTGGCACACCATATGAGGTCCAATATTATTTCATGTTATGCTGGCACTCTTCTCCCTACCTCCTACAAATGCATGTGCGCGCGTGCGTGCGCACACACACACACACACACACACACTCTCCCTCTTTCTGTCTCTCTCTCTCTCTCTCTCCCCCTCATAGCACATGCAGAAATCTAAATTCCAGCCAGGTTGTACAACATGCTCTTCTATGTTTCTGTGCTTTTGCACATTTCTTACATTCAGAATTCTCACATTCCTGTGACATCTTATCCACCCATAAAAACTTAGCTTACAAGTACTATCCACCGCAAAGACTCTCTATACTTCTACCACCAAGCTAAGATGGTCCTTTGGGCCCCACCTTTGCATATGCCAATGTGATAGCACTCAGCACAATGAATTGCTATTACAGGTCTACCCCTCTCTCCACAGACTGTGAACTCCTTTAGATGAAGACACCTGCTTAGCTCATAAGTATATCCCACTATTCAGAATAGCATCTGGTGCATACTGCTATTTGGTAAATATTTGTAAGATCCATTATGCAATAGATAGCTATATGCAAATGTAGCTGTATTAGTTAATGAGCATGCAGTAAGACCAAAACATAGTATTTTACCTGAAATCAACATACTAGAAAACATTAAGTATCATAGAAAATATTATCTCATTTTGCAGGATTGGTCAGATCACACATGAATATACTTAGAGATTTTGTTCTCAGTAACTCAAGTTATAGGAAACATGAATGCAGCATACAGAAATAATAAAGATTTTACAAAATAAATCCTGTAAGACATTAAGCAATAGAATAAAATTACTCAGCTAAAAAGGAAGAAAGAAAATAAACAAAAAAGACCAACGGTGAGTCTATAGAAGCTCTTGAGCCAAATCAAGAATTTTCTGCTGAGAGTGTTAACAAGTTTTTCTCCATCTCTTCTGAGAGAGGAGTGAGATAAAACTATCTAGTAAAGAACATGAAAGAATTGGAGGAATATCTATGTATCCTCTCACTTATTAGAAAGTATGAAGTATTCCTACAGAAGATGGGGAAAAAAAGAATCCAAGATGATAACTGGAAGAAAAAGATTTCAGTGGGGTTGACATTGAGTCAAATGGAACATCTTAAGATTAGAGAATTGAAGTTATCATTGAGGAAAATGATAAGAGAAAACTAGATTTCACTAAAGCCACAAAACCTGTCAATGTCACTGCCCATAGCAAGTAAATTTGGATCTTCTAAAAAAAAAAAAAAAAAAGTATAGCACTCCTTATCCAAAGAGGAGGCACAGGACTCAGCCCAGGGAGGTCCCCGTGTACCTTCCAGAAATAAGGCTGGTGGTTCAGCCAGTGACTGTCTACTAGACAATGGGGTGGTGATTCAATATGGCTAACCAAGAAGTTAATTCTTGCATAAAATGATGTGCCATTGAATCTGCAAATTCCTATTCAAGTATATCCCACAAGTATGAAGAGAGAATAAATGGTAGTTACAGAAAGCACTCCAAATTGTCTCTTGAAGATTTAAAGCTCTGGGTTTGAAATTGAAGGCCTTGGGAAAATATCTTCACCCTTAAGGATGTGGCTTGGTATGAGAAAGCTGGTGGAGAATAGTGTCAACGTATTTTTGTGTTAATGGACACATTTTTTCAATTGTATAACAGAGTTATGTTTCACTCATCTGGCTCAAGATAGAGGAATTATTCTAAAGATCAGGACACATGTATCTGGGATATAAAAAATGTTTCAAAGGAAAATTGGAGGTACATGGCAGAGTTGGGGTGAAACAGGTAAAATTCTACAGTAGTAGAATTTTACTGCAGTAGTGTAACTGTTTTTTGGGGGGGTGTTGGTGAGGCACAGCTCCCCCAAGAGAATGTTGTAGGTTCTTGGCCATTACCCTCTTATGGATAAGAGAAGGGACCACTGCAGGTGTGCGGTGAGCTCGTAAAAGTAAAATATTGGACCCAGGCAGTGTTGCAGAAAGGTGATTTTATTTAGGTAGAGAAAAGAAAAGAAGAAGAGAAAAGACTTCCATGAAGAGTGTGGAAGGGGATTCCAGAGGGGAAAATCCAGGAGGGGAAAGAGAGCTCCCACTATGTGGGAGGGGATTTCAGAGATCTCAAAATCTGGTGTGGGTAAAAGAGCAGAGGAATTTATCCTGGGAGAAATTCCCACCTTCCCAAGTTCCTCTGGCCAATGAAAGGAGTTCCTTTAAACTTCTGCTGGGGTGACCGACTCTTAGTTTCTTCCTGTGCTGTGAAATTCAAACATAAACCTTTAAATCTCCCAGATGGAGAGAGATGGGAACAGGGCATGGCACTGGGAAATTCTTGCCCTTGAAACTACACACCCTTTAAGACCCGGTAAGAGAATACATTCCCTCAGTAGAAGACAGTGAGTTTCATAAAGATGGAAGGTAACAGAGGTCTTGCTATGCATACTTATGGTTTTTGAAGTACACACAGAAATATGTAAAATGTAGACAAAAAATTAAATATTAGCACAAAGAAGAATAATACAAAAATTTTTAATACATAGGAATGAGCAGTATTCAGTTATACCTCTACTCAGAGGGGTGTGACTCACGCAGGGAGAACAGTGACAGGGGGCATGTATTGATCAAAATAAATACAATGGACCAAGTGAGAAAGAATAGTAAAGTCTGTTGTGAACAAACACAAAAATTTCCCCCTGAGGAAAAACAATCCTAGAAGGTGGGAACAGGATAGAGAATATTTTGGTTTAAAAAAAATACTTAAATTGCTATGAGAGAAGATCATAGCATGGGGGATGAGGAGGATGATTTCCGAAAGCAGATAATCAAACTGGGTAGCAGAATGGTAAGATGATAATGAAAGAACCTCAAGCATTAGACTATCTGTTGGGAGTATCATTCAGGTGAAAGCAGAGCATCTGATAAATTCATGCCTTATAGGCAATTTCAACTTTCAGAAGGAAAGGGGAAAAATATGAATAGATGTGCACTGATTTTCCTGGAGTTTCCTTAGATCTCTTTTAAACAAGATATAAATATGAAGCAAAAGAATCATGTGATCTCAGGATTGGAGGAATCATGAACACTATTCAGGCCAATCCATATGGACTCCATCTTTCATCTAACCCAACTCTACCATGGGACCCAGAAGTCCCTGAACACTCCAGTGACACAGCTGTCAGGAAATGGGTAATTCCATGTTCTGCCATTTTAGACCAAGTTGTCTTTATAATGAGCTTAAAGTTGCGTAGTTACTGGCCTTAATTTAAATTTCTCTGAATCCGCAGATTAAAACAACTCTTTTTCCTCAATTCAGTGTCTTCAAATGTTCAAAGACAGTTACTTTGTTCACTCAAACTTTCTTTTCCCCAGGTGTAATGGGCCCAAGTTATCCCATAACTGCTTACATTTCTTGTTTCGCAAGTTTTCACCCCCTGCTTGTTTTCTTCTGGACAAAACAATGAAGGAATATTGAAGAAATATAGACAAGAACCTTAGACAAAACTGTGGTCATTATCATAAAGAAAGAAAAGGCTGGGTATCCTCAGCCTCATGCCCTCTCTTTTAGGCATACAGATTCTTAATGCATAGTGAACAGATAGACATAATTCCATGACTAGGGATATCTCAAGGTGTCTTGAAGATTCTAAAAGACCAACTACTATTGTAATAATCCAAATGAGGATGTATACAAGTTAGAGACAGCAAATCATGAAAATTACAAAGATGGAAGTAGGGTTGTTAATGCAGATATTAAAAGAATATGTACAATGTTGAAGGAGACACAAGGAGTAGGATAAGTTTTAAAAATGGCATAAAAGCCTCAGAAAAGCCAGAGCCTAAAATAACATTGGGTTTATAAATGCTGCTGGAGACAGCAAGATAAACATACACACACATATGGATGCATCTGCTACGAGACAACAAATCAGGAAGGGTTAATGACTAGATTAATTGGCAAGATTCTATAATGCTGATTCACCACAGGGGGTAAAGGGGAAATGTATAATTTTTCTTTCCAGGTTTTCTTTTTCTTTCCCAATTCTCCAACAAGAAAAGAATACAGAAGAAGTTAAAATTTTAGTTTGTACATACTCTTTTAATATTGGCTTTTCAAAAGGGTCAACAGCCTCACTGAAAAGGAACAAAGGGCTTGGCATAGGGTGTGTGTGTATGTCTGTGTGGCATGTGCACATGCATATTTGTTACCTATATATGTGTATAATCATATACAGGTATAAATTTCTTCTACTAAAATAGAAAAAAATACAAATGTACCAAATTAAGTAAGTTCAAGTTCCATGATATAGGCAAACCATAATCAAGATATCCAGTACCATGGAATGGTGGGTGCTTTTAATTTTATGTTGCCTCAGCATCTATTTTCACATAAAAGTTTAACTTTCTCATACCAGAAGCAGGTCTCAGTCACCCTTGACACAGTTTCCAATATTATACCCTACCCAAACAGCTCCAGCTCGTGGCCAGAGATAAAATTCAGAGGCATCTCTTCCACCTAGCAGGTTGGGCTCCCCACTTTCCTGACACTTTCTTTAAATGGACCATTCAGACATTTGCCTGGAAAGTTAAAGTGAACGTTTCTCAGTCACAGCGTGACCTCCTGGAAATAATGGCTGCAGCTTTAAACCCTGCAATTAAAGCTTCCCTGCAGGAAATCTGTTTGGATCATGCCCTGGAGTCAATAAAGGCTTTGGCCCACTGGTCCCCTCTCTGCCTGTGCTCCTTGGCCTGGGTGGAGGGGGTGAGCACCTCCAGGCATGTCATGTAACTTCAAGTACAAGACCTATGCAACTGGATCCCCTACTGGTGCTCTTTTGTTTGGACCTCTCAGCTGCTGGGGACAGTAGTGACCAGCTGAACTAATAGAGTTTCATTCAATATATAAATCAGCAATCTTTAGAACATTTTATTAAAGATGATTAAGAATGCTCTGTAAAGAAACCAGTGATCACTGGAAAACAGCAAGCATGCATTACAAATCTTGGTGAGTTAACATTTTTTTCCCCTTTGAACAGAATTTCTAGATTTCCAGTCAAATGATTCCTTTAACTGTAATATTGTTTTTAGCAGCATATTCAATAGATTTGAAATTTAGGAAGATGTGGTAGACAAAATATAGTTAAATGAAGCAATAGCTATGAACAATGGAGTAATAACTTGAATAACAGTGTTAACTGAGGGAAGCTGGTGATTCTGTAAAGGACTCTCTCTTCTACTGGTTTGCTCTGTAATTATCCTGAATCATCCCACATTTTAAATAATGTTTTCATATAGATAAGACATTTCATACAGATAAAGTGTATTTTAGAGGCAGAACTCAGATAAAGGTAAATTATCAAATTATCAGGATTCAACTTTATCTCTTTAAGTAAACAAGGTTCAGAAAACATTACACATAGAGTCAGCAGAACTAAATGTCAAGTCCTAAACTGAGGCTAACAAATCATTAACTTAAATGCAAGATGGGAAAACCTGGTGTATTAGTTTGTTCTCATGCTGCTAATAAGGACATATCCAAGACTGGATAATTTATAAAAGAAAGAGGTTTAATTGACTAACAGTTCAATATGGCAGGGGAGGCCTCAGGAAACTTACAATCATGGCACAAAGGGAAGCAAACACATCCTTCTTTACATGGCAACAGCAAGAAGACTGAGAGCTGAGTGAAGGGGGAAGCCCCTTTTAAAACCATCAGAACTCATGAGAACTTACTATTATGAGACTAGCATGGGGGAAACTATTCCCCATGATTCAATTACTTCCCACCAGGTCCCTCCCATGACACATGGGGATTATGGGAACTACAATTCAATATGAAATTTGGGACATAGTCAAACCATATCACCTGGCTTGACTGTAGTTCTGTTAATTTTTTTAATACAGGAACTTGCTACGTTGCCCAGGCTGAATTCAAACCTCTGGGCTCACACAATCCTCCCGCCTTGCCTCAGCCTCCCAAGTAGGTGAAACTGCAGGTAGGTACCACCACGCCTAGTTGACTATTTTTCTTATGACTGAGATCTGGAACTATAGTTGACCAAAAGTTAGATACTAGTCAACAATGAAGTGGCTGTTAAATAGCAAGTATAATTTTTAAGCCATATTAATAGAAGTATAATTTTTAGATCAAGGATTTAGTATACCCCACCTAGTCTTCACACTACTCAGAGCACATAAGAGTATTGGTACAGTGAATATGAAGTAATACATTGAGAAATTTACAAACTATGCCACAAGAAGAATCATGAAAGAACTTAATTAAGGGAGAAATTATAGAAGAAAGCTAAGAACTTAATTAAGGGAGAAATTATAGAAGAGAGCTGATATGGTGTGGCTGTGTCCCCACCAAAATCTCATGTTGAATTGTAGCTTACATAATTCCCATATGTCATGGGAGGAACCCATGATAATTGAATCATGGGGTCAGATCTTTCCTGTGTTGTATGTGATGGTTTTATAAAGGGGAGTTCCCCTGCACTCGTGCTCTTGCCTGCCACCAAAGGCAGCAAAGACATGCCTTTGCTTCTCCTTTGCCTTCCGCCATGATTGTGAGGCCTCTCCAGCCTTGTAAAACTGTGAGTCCATTAAACTTGTTTCTTTTATAAATTACCCAGTCTCATTTATGTCTGTATTAGCAGTGTCAGAACAGACTAATACAAGAACTGTTAGAAATAAAAGAGATTAAAAAGTCAAAATAAAAGAGGTTAAGAAGTCAAAACTGGAATTAAAAAGTGAAAAATATAAATAAGACACTTTTTCAAATGCAAACAGTACAATAATAGGATGGGCTGCCTTGAAAGGGAAAAAGTTTGCTATCATTGGAAATATTCAAATAGTAGTTGGATGATTTTGATTAGTAAGATTTCAAAAGATATTCTGACATTGAAAAGTAATAATAACTAAATAACTAAATAAGCTGAAAACTTATCTGTAACTCTAAGATTTTTTTTCTACTTTAGGCTATTGCTTTGAGATTAAAATATACATGGAATACTGACTAAAATGTACAGATAAGGAATGTTGCATAAGTCTCTCTATAAAGTTTTATATTAGGATAGGTGATACAATAATGCTATTTTCACATGTATAAGTTTATAAAACACATGTGCATACATTTCTTAAAATTATCTCAAGAAATTTTCAGTGTTAGAAGTAAAACATCTAGAAATTAAGTAAAAGAACAACTATCCAACATTATTCCACAATCTTCTGGTGCACATAACATGGAAATTACAGAATCACAGTGCTAAAATGGACTTACACAAGTCCAATGGCTTAACTTTATTGAAGAGGAATTTAAGGGCAGTGGGGTTTTATGACTTGCTAAATTTGTTATTTCTGTAGCACACTAGGAAAACCTTCCTGACAAATTTAAAAGATGTGCTTGTAAGAAAAATATCTGTTTGTGCTCTTTGTACAGACTTTTTTTTTTTTGAGACAGTGTCTCATTTTGTTGCCCAGGTTAGAATAAAGTAACCTAGTCTTGGCTCACTGCAATCTCTACCTCCTGGGTTCAAGTGATTCTCCTGCCTCAGCATCCCAAGTAGCTGGGATTACAGGCATCTGCCACCACACGTGGCTAATTTTGGCATTTTTAGTAAATACAAGATTTTGCCATGTTGCCCAGGCTCATCTCAAACTCCTGACCTTAGGTGATCTACTCGCCTTGGCCTCCCAAAGTGCTGGAATTACAGGAATGAGCCACCATACCTGGCCAAGACTTTCTACATTTCCTATCCCCTTTGAGAAAGAAAAGAATCATGTTTTTCAAATGTTCTGTAATGCTAAAAATTTGGAATTATAACAAATATGTGAAGCTAACTATGAAGAAGGAATTGGTATAATCATTTGGCATTACCCTGGTGCATACTTGATCAATACCTTCTGTGACATAAAACTCCATCAAAAGCAGTCAGCATCCTCAGTCAGGAGACAGGGTTACAGTGAATTGGACACTAGAATTTACTGCAGCTCCCCACTCACCGGGCTTGAGACCACCCTGAGCTGGCCCAGAGGAGCTCCTCCATTTCAGCAACCTCTGTGTATCATCAAGAAAGGGAGCATGGTCCAGTGACAAGTGCCCTGGAATAGGACCAGGTCTCTTCTGAGGATGCTCATTTGTAACATGAAGAGCTGGATAATTTCACAGGCTCCATCCAGCTTCAACAATCAGCCACTCTCCCATAATGGTCTAAAGTTAACCGTCATCTTTAGGTCATAGCTTGGCATAGCCAAGCCTCGCTGACCACCAGCTTTGCTGTTTTACACCTTTCAGCACCTCCACAAATGGCCTCATGAGCCTGAGGAAGGAGTTCAACTATGAAAAGATCTTTTAAGCACAGGCATTCTTAACCACAACATTAAAGTGAAATTCCATTTTTTATCTTCCTTCCCAATGAGTAACAAACTGAGGACATTTTTCCCTCAGGTTGCTTTCTGGCCTCTTTTAGGCACGTAGCAAACTTAACGCCCATTAAAACAGACTAGTTACTGCTTTCTGTTACTACCTGGTTGGGAATTCTGCAGGTTTTTTTTTTTTTTTTGAAATCTATTATTTTTAAATGTTTATTTTTAAATTTAAAAGACTTTTTTTTTGCACTGGAATTCTCATTTTTCAGTACTCAGATTCCTCCTTAAGATTCATTGCTTGGGCATGGGTATGGCCACAATTCCAAATAGAAACTTGGCTCTGAGGAACATAGGTCAAATTCATGCTTCACAACATGACCACAGTGAAGAGAAGGATATCTTAGCCCAGAGAAGTAGGACTCATGCCTTTTTCTTGTGTGTTTACTCACTGAATTTTAAGGTATAACCACTCATGCAACTATTTATTTTATCTAGACAAACCACATATTTGCCCCCTGGGAGCAGTGTAAAACGTCTTAATATATACAAGTGAATGTTCCTTTTTTTTCTTCACAGCTCATGCAGGCACAGCCTTAGTCTCTCTCTATAATAGCTCTCTAATCCACCAGGTAGAATGAATACTGCCTATAAATGTCCTATTTACTTCACAAAATTATAGTGTAGATGTATTAGAAAAACAGTTTCTGTAAAATGCTTTGGATTTTTTAAAAAGAAAGGTACTATTTTCCTAAAATGATATTATGTATTGATTTGTTAATTTGGGTAAGCTTGGAAATTGAACAATTGCAAAAATTTTATTCCTGCATGTACTTCACATGTCCAACCTTAGCGCCACAGACCTACATGGTGTTGAAAAATTTCTTAAGTGTACGTATGTCACTGACAGTCAACAACAGGCTTGTCAGAGATCCATTGCTTGTCAGAGATGCCAAAACAGAGGCAAAAATAGAAGCATTTATTTTAGGTGTGACCATGCCTTTCATTTCATCTCTGTCACCTATTAACCAATGTGGAAAATTTTTACACATGTGGGAATGATTTTTTCTCATTTTGTCTTAAAGGTAAAATTGACGGTGAAAGAGTAAATCATGTACTTATTACCACAGATAGAGGCAGGATAGCTTAGTGATTCTGAGCATGGATTCTAGATGCCTTCCCTAAGCTGGTAGAATCGTTGATAATAAAATGCCTCAGCTGAGCCATTAATAACACATGAATCCAAATCGGCAAAGGCCCTGGTATCATTCAGGGGGCTTGCTTTCCTTTTTGAGCAACTCTTCTACAACCCTCTAATACCTCTCTTGTCTCTGATTCAGCCTTGCATTTCAGCCTCCGTTTCACATATTACTGTTTAAATATTGAAAAATCTTGCTATGATATCTTTTTTTCCTCTGTGCTTCCCCCATTCTGCCAGGAAAAGTAAGTTTCAGCGGTAGTTTCTCCCTCTGTTACATTTCCCTGCAACTTGGAGGGTCTTACTGCTCTTCACCATGTAAAAACTGCTTACATGCAGCACTTTATTTCAATAAAACATAAAAATGGGGTAAGAGTATGATCTATCTCACTGCAATGCATGTCATCTTTTCTATGCTCAGTAACCACCAGGAATTCCACATGAAATCACATTATCATTTATGATTTTTATGCTCAGTAAGCATCAAGAAATTTCACATGAAGTCACATTATCAGTTATGTTTTTTCAAAAATCAAGACAATTTCTATCTTCATTTGAATGACATACATATATTATTTTCCAAATGTGATACAGTGTATTTTCAGTACCTTAATGCCTTCTAGCTTAATTTCCCCTTTACATCTTCATTATAAAATTCCTACCCAACTTAAATGTTGCACACTTTAACAACTATAAACAGACAACGCTGGAAATATACTGGAAAATAAGCGGGAAGAAATAGGCTACAGTGGAATGTATGAAAATTTTGGTGAGTATATGGCAAATTTTCCTGGTCCTTGAAAACATATGGTCTACCCTGCCATAGCTGAAGTTGTGACAGGGAAGCCGCTGGCTGTGGTCATTGCTTCTATAAGGCTGTGTGAATATACTGGTGCATAATGTTAATTTGACGGTGTCTGTGTGGGCTATAAGTATATAAAATATTCCAATCATTGAATATTTAGAGTCAAAGTCAAATTATGCCACATTATTACAACCAGCTCAATCCTGAAGTGGTTGTCCTCTCAAAAGGAAGGGCTCCTTATTCCAGTACAGTAAAGGACTCTCCCTCTCTTTATCAATCTTGTGGGAAGATTAAAGGCCACTCTATTTGGGACAGTCCATTGGATTCCTTGAATACTCTACTCTAGAATCCGGATGGTAGAAAACTATTAAGTGGATAAAAGCTTAGGTACCAAGGGTTTCAATTATAAGTCATGTCCTTCTTAACCTGACTTTATCAGGTAACTTCTCAGCACTATTTTCTCTTCCCCAAGCAGGAAATCTTGAAAAAATTGGTTCTTACACTGCCTTAGGAATCTACATTAGAAATCACCATATCTGTGAATTTTTAAAACCAATTCCCTCATCAGACTGCTGATGAGATCAATGAATTAGAAGACACAACACAAAACAAACTGATCATGCCTTTTTACATAGCTTTGAATTATAGAAATAAAACAACCACAACAAATACCAATCACCTAACTCCTGTATTGCCTTTGTGCATGTGACGGAATGCAGCCTCCAGGCTTGTAGACTGTGATCATCACTAGAGGCTGTTACTCCATACATGTTTTCCTTCTCATTGGATGATTTTAAATACATCTTTCCAAAGCCCAATAGTAAGCAAAAAATGTAGGGGTAGTGTGGGCCAGAACTAACTAGCCTCAAAATGAAAACATCAGAATAGGAAATTAAGGCACGGCAGCTAGAATTTCAATAAGGCAGAGTTGTTGTTTTTCCTAATTAAAAAAGTCAACGTCCTTGGTTTCTCAGATTTCTAACTAGTTGCAAGTTAGCTGAACAGTTTCCACGTATGCCTCTGAATTGTGCCCCAAGAGCCTCAAGGGTATCTGAACCAAATATACATATTAATTCGGGAAAATTAATTGTTCACACTGATGAAATAAGTTGTAAATTGGATGAAAATACACAGCAATGCTTGAATATGTGGGAGAAATTTAAATACATGCACTGACCTTTGAGGAACACAGATACAGAATGGTAGACAGCACTTGAAATGCTGCTTTATAAAAACAGTAGTTTCATTTCCAGGATCTTAGACACAGTGAAACAAGATAAAGACAACAGATTTGGGGAGAATTTTCAGGAAGGAACTTTTTGTGGTTTAGTGTTTCTGTGATCTAACACAGTGATGTGCACATGCCACAATCATTCAAATAAGCGGTTAATATGTCCAAAATACTAACATCAAAAGGTTTAAAGTTGTGTTGAAATATACCACATTAGCCCTTTGATCCCCTTAATTAGCTATTATGAATTTTAAAAAATCCACTGTTGAAGCCCTTCTTGAAGTTCATGTCTATGTTTAATTTGTCTTAGAGATAACACTTGCATGCATCTGCTGGTCAGCAGAGGACTTGTTGGCATGATGGTAAACTATATGCACAGGTAGGGAGTCATCTCTCGAAATCACCCACTCTTCAGGCTTTCTTTCCACCCTTCCCCTTTTATGACTAAGATGACTCAACTTCAGGCATACTGCAAAAAAAAAAAAAAAAAAAAAAAAGAGCCAAAGGATATTTGGTTCTTAGAAATGTGCCTGCCTTCTCTTTGGAGGCTGGCTGGATCTGTTGCAGAATTCCTGCAGTAGGGCACCAGTAGTTTCTCTCAGATGTAGTAGCCCTTTATTAGGTCAAACTGTGATGTCTGGGAGGCCTTA
Organism: Callithrix jacchus; assembly: GCF_049354715.1. Lineage (NCBI taxonomy): Eukaryota > Metazoa > Chordata > Mammalia > Primates > Cebidae > Callithrix > Callithrix jacchus. The sequence goes on along the minus strand of NC_133509.1, from coordinate 67,943,649 downwards.
AGAGACAATGCTCTGTATGAAATCGAGGAGGTAGAACAGCATTTGCCCCATGTACAGTGTTAATATAAATGGATGATGAAGATGAGGATGATCATGGCACTGGTAAATATAACATCGGACATACTGGCTATCATAATACTGTATACACTGAAAGGGACAGGACATACTGGGGTAGATAGGTAAATGAATATAATTAAGCTAAACATGCTAAAACCTATCTCTACCCTTGGGTAAAGAAATCTAATTTATGTTGTCCCAGGGACTAAGCCATTGCTTAGAACTTGGAAGCCTATGGGCTCTGTGTTAGCCAGTATCTAATAATCATTTAATACAAATGTTGGTTTAAAAAAGTCTTCTATGTGAAATAAATTCAGAATTCTATTATATTCAACATATTTAGGCAGGAAATTATCAAAATGTGTTAAAAATTAATGTATTGATTCAATGAGAAATATCAAAGTTAGGACTTCATAAAATTATAAACTCTTAACTTGGGTTTTATGTACAGGATGATCCCAGAACATTTGCAAAATAGAAAACCAATAATTTTGTTTTTAAAAGACATTTACAAAAATTTTATTAAAATATCCCGAACATTCAATCTAAGGAGAGCCGAACTCATTAAACCTAAAACTTTTTAGCCAATCTTATTTGACCAGGTTTTGCCCTTTGATGTATTCTCTCTCTAAATTTGCTACCTGATCCACTTAATGATGGCTAATGGGTTATGACTGATAGATTTCACAGTGGACAAATATTTTGTAGATCCCACAAGTATAAACATTTATAAACATAATGTCTATCAAAATTCCTAATGCTTAAACTTCTAGGTCCGATTAAAGGATTAAAAATCTACAATTTCTATGAAGCCTCCCATGCAGATACTACTCCACAATGCTCCAACCCACACCACCTGGAAATTATTAATCACAGTAATTTATATTTCCCCCTAAATGGACTAAAAGCTCCTTAAAGACAAACAGTGAGTCTTATTCCTTACTGTATTCCTCAGAACATCCAGCAGAGTACTGGATACATAATTGGATGTTTAATACATGTTTTTGAACAAATTAAAACAATGTGTTTCTGTTCATATTGGACTCATACCTTGCAGAAGTCTGAGAGACTAGGATCGCAGAACTGAACATTTTCAATCTGCAGGTGAGTCTATTCCCTCCCAATGTTTTCTGACCTTGAAAACATTTTTGGTTCTGCTATGTGTATAGGTATCCACCTCCCAACCACACCCACCTCACAATGACCAAACTATTTGAGCCAATGGCTTTGGATTGACAATTTTCCTCCCAGGGCAAGTCTAGCTTGGTTCATCATCTACTGAAGAATATTTTAAATTCTCCTGCTAGAAGAGTGGATGATCTGTTCATTCATTCTTTTATCTATTCAAACAAAATTTATTCAACTCATACTATACTCTGGATACTTGTTTATATTTGTATTAAAAACTCATATATAAGCTAACACAAAGCTATCTGTGGCATTTTTTAGAAACAGTATTCAAAAGAAAGAATTATCTTCCTACAGTGTGAATTTTAATGACTGAATAAGAAAGACAGAAAAAATGAGGAGTGACTTAACGATACTTTCTCAGTCTCTGCCATTTTCATCCTATTCCATTGTTAACTATGGATTTTTTTTGGAGATGGGATCTTGCTCTGTCACCCAGGCTGGGGTGCAGTGGTGTGATCTCAGTTCACTGCAACCTCCACGTCCTGGGTTCAAGTGATCCTCCCACCTCAGCCTCCCAAGTAGCTGGAACCACAGATGTGCACCACCATGTCTGGCTAATGTTTATATAATTGCAAGTTGTTATTTATGTTGCCCAGGTTGGTCTCAAGCTCCTGAGCTCAAGTGATCTGCCTGCGTTGGCCTCCCAAAGTGCTGAGATTACAGGTGTGAGCCATCACGCCTGGCCAACTATGGAAATTTGATTACTATGTTTCATTAAACTGTTCTGAAAATCATTTACATTCATTTTGAAAATAATTTTTAAAAGGATGTCTACAGTGAACAAAACTTTCATGGCTCACATTGGTTAGGCTGTTTCAGAGAATAGGCTGTTTTCAGGCTTTTGACCTACAGTTAGGTCTTAACTCCAAAGTCTAGAAGATGAGCTATTGCCTAAAACAATTATCATACTACTCATGACTTCTGTTTCCTAACACTTAAGGTTCTACATATAAATGAAGTCCAAGAGTATAAGGCCCTATTTTGGCTGCTACTTGCTAAGAAAAGCAATGTAAGTCTGCCCTGAGAAATAGAGTAGTTGCCTCCAAATGTATGGAGAACATTCCAACAGCACATTTCAAAGTTACCTGGTCACTGTGCTAGGCACTTGACATATGTCATTATTCATTATCACAGCTTTCTGAGACTGTTTCTGAATTAAATAATCCAGGGTTAGAAAGGCAGGATTTGGACTCAGTCTCTATAAGTTCAAAGACTGCATTTCCTTAATGAGGCTGTGTGATTTCCCTATACCATCTTGTTTCCCAGGCTAAATGTACACGGGACTATAATTGCAAGTTGTTATTTATCATTGCCTTGAATAACAGCAGCTTTAAAAATATATTAATGATAGGAGCCTACTGACAAACGACTCAGAAAAATATTCCATTTCTATAACTTCATGGTCCAGGATTTTGGGGTTGTTTATTTGTTTCTGCCTCATTTTATCACAGCAATTTTCTGACATTTGCAAGTTTCTTAAAATGTAGTTAATACTAACCATACATCTTCACAACTTGATGACACTGAATAAACATTAAAAATCCCTTTGCATCTGAAAATATGGTAAAAGCAAAGATTTCTTACATTTACATATGTAATACAGACAAGTAAAATCAATGACATGGAATACCTATGTAATAAAGTAATTGCTTTAGAAATGTGTGTGATAATTGCATATCAGCTGAATAATTCATTATTGGTAATGAATGTTAAAATTATTGGTAATGAATGTTAATTTACTACGATTATCTCATGTGTGGGAATATGCTGATGTACAGTGATTTACAGTAAACTTTAAGGATGAACATTTTATTTTTAGACAACTGCATGTTCATTAAATATGAAAAAGTGATGACAAAACAGGTTTCAGTGATGCATTCAATTTGCAACGATGGAGTTTCAATCACAAATGGCTTTTGGGTTATATTAACTATAGCCTATAAATCATATATAAATATATGTGTGCATGTGATATCACACCGAGCCGTCCAGCAGAGGGCTCCTTTGAAACAGAACATGAGAAATGAGGCCACTGTTCAAAGTGGAGTCAACATGGTACTTTTAATAAATTATATTGAGGTTCAGCAAAGATTTATTCCAAACCAGCCAATGGTCCTACAAACGATTTTCCTAGAGAGTGTAATTTCACATATTTACAATGAACGAGATTTTCATGATATTTGTCCTGTGAAAACAAAGTGATTAAGGCCAGATATTCTTATGAAATGTAAGCAAAACCACCTAGTAAGTCCTCACAAGCTGTATAACTGGATGTGCATTTAATTACACTTATATGGCAACACAAACCAAATGTACAGGAACATTTTATTAAAGGGAAATCAATTTTTTTTCTAAAGAAATATGTTGTTAAGCATGACTGTACAAACTGTCTCCTTTTATTAGAAACTACAGTTGACATTGAAAGATTACTCCCTTCTGCCCAATGGAGGGGTGGTGAGAGTTTGGTGGATTTTTTTTCCTTTATAAATGATTTAGATGTAAAAAGTACCTATATAAGAAAAGTACTTTTATCATTATATAGTGATTATTTCTATTAATGTTTTTAAGAATAACTATGTATTCTCAAACATAAAATGATATGACACATTATATGCCATATTACATGAGTAATACTAAAAATGCTATAGTTGATCAGACTGATCAATACTTTTCACTTAAACTGATGAGTGATACCATTTTTTAAAAAAGGGAAAACTATGCTGTGTAACAATTGAGAAAATTGTATTTTTTCACTGGGATAAGTAATAGGTGGGGGTAGGAGTGGGGACCCACAGAGATCTTTATGTTCTTAACTGGGGAGTTATCAACAGCTTCTAAAGTATAAAAAGGAATCATCAAAATTGAGTCTTCATTCGGGTCAACCTTAAAGTTCACATTCAATTTTAATAAATGGATACATCATTTCACTTGATGAGAAAATGTGAACTTTAGATCCCTAAAGAAGATATTGACATTTATAAAACAAAGACGAGTGATAACAAATATTTAAAATAGCAATCTAAAATCCTTTGTAATCACTGAGATGACTTTGTTCAGTGCCATGCAGCCACAAACTCAACACTCTAGAATCAGGATACATGAATCACATTGTTCTAGAATTGACAGGAATTCCAATATTCAAACAGCATGAAATAAAACAAGGAATATTTAATTGCCTTTAAATGGACAAAAGCTAATATTTAAATTTTGTGTTTGAGTAATTCTTGTAATAAACAACTTACATGAATATATGCAGATCTTTTGCCTAAACACCAGGAAAATTTAATACCTGTGTTTAACTAGTGAGATGTTACTGTGAAAAGCTAGAAAAGGCAGATGTAGTACAAGTCGTATAGTAACAAATCAAAAATCATGTTGATATGAGTACTTACTATCTCAAACATGGAAAAGTAATGAACACGGTATCATCTCAAAAAATAGCACCACTCTAATGGAACCCAGAAAAACAATCACATTATATAATTTTACATTTCCCATGTACATTTTAAATGCCATTATTTTTCCTCTTTTGATCTTTCCTTTGTATTTGTAAAAGAAGCTTTCATCTTTGGATATGTATATGAGGAGATGCATTGGAGTCTGGCATCCTTGTTTATGATGCCAACAGCCAGCCAGACTTTTGCAAATGACACAGACTGTACCAAGACAGTTGTGTCTAACTGCTTAACCTATCAGCTTGTCTGGGCAGTTCAGGAACCCCTGCTGTGATATTTTCTTTGCACACGTGCACAGATAAAGGCCGCCACTCCTCTCATTAAACAAGAAGACATGTGGGAAAAGTAATAATTTAATTTGCAGGGAGAAGATAGATGTGGAAATCAAATGTGCATCTACAACTTTCCCTGGGTGCTCACCTTAGTGTCTGAGGAGATCAGATGCTAGTTCTGCTGCCTGACTTATGTCTCTAGAATAATATCAAAGTGTCAGCAAAATCAGTGCTTTAAACTTGCTGGGTGAGGAAGAGTTGCCTTGTCACAGTGCAGACACTCCGGGAGTGGGAGTGTGTTTGGGAGAGGGGAGAAGGAAAAATCCTATTAGGACTTGAGCCATAACATGCGCTCTTTTAGGCTTCCCATGCTCTAAAGAGTCTGAACAAATCCTAGATGAGGACCACATGATAAACCACCCCAGGACCCAAGGAGTGTCAGTGTGATCGTTAACGAATCACAGACAACTATACCCTACCAGTTTACTCTCTACTCATAGGAAAATATTTTTCTCTTTTCTTTCCTAGAAAGAAATGAAGAAAAGAAAAAAAAAGGAAGGAAGGAAAAGGAAAAAAATTGGAGAAGGGAAGGGGAAGAAATAGAGGCAGGAAACTAGGTCTGCTCTTTGTCCTGTACCACTGGATTTTGACCCTGGGTTGATCTGAGTGCTTGCAAGAGCAATGACAAGCATCTTTTATTTTACAATCCTCATCTAGCCTCGTTTTCCTGAGGTTTTTAAAATACCAAGCCGGATTATGTGCAATTTTCTAAACCAACAGCTCCATACATGACACTAACAACGGCCCCTAATCTAAATGATCAAGGGGTCACATCCCCATTGAGCTGACCAGATGAGCCATTTCTCTGCAGAGAATCCTGAGCTTCGCTCTGCCCTCAGTCTCTTGATTTAGTCCCCAAGGGCATCTGCAACAGGGAAGAAGTTTTAGCTTTGCAATTTTCTACATAGAGACATGGAAATAGAAACTATTTAGAACAAAATCTTTGAAGCAGGGGAGAGCCAGGCAGCACAAATCATCATCATAACATCCAGACTTTCAAAATATACCTTTTTAGTTCTGTTTCTTAAAGCTTACTCTTTTGAATTTCTTCATTTCTCATGCTCATAGGCAGAGATCCGATTACATCCATAAACATGGTGTTACTGGGCAACTTCACAACTTACCCTAACATGAAAATACTGTTCTTCTCATATAAGGATGACATTACTCACTTGTGGTCAAAAGGAAGTACTTTGTAAATTGCTTTTTCATAATGGTGACCTCTCTGTACATGCTGTTTTATTTTAATCAACAGCATCGACTAGAAAATAGATGGCTAAGAATAAGATGTCGGGTATGGTTGCAGAATTGAATAAAAATAATTTGCACGTAGCAAACTAGGTCCTTGGACTTGGTCTGAACAGTTCAAGTCCCTAACCAGTCGATCTAAACTTCCTGAAGATCCAAGAGATAGCACAGGGTTAAACACCACCACCACCCTGGATTTAAGTGACAATATACGGGTTTTGACTCAACACATAACCAGCTACGTGGGGAGGACAGTGAGGTTGCTGGTAGCTGGAAACATTATTATGTATTTTACATATGCTGGTTCTTTTCACTAACACCAAAGTGTGACATCTTTTTACATCTACCTATTTATTTTTAATCTTCCCTCTGTGAATACAAGGTGTCATTTCATTCACTTCTATATGACATCCTTACAAATATACTAAGAACACTCTCTTATCTCCAGTAAGTTATTTTTTTTTTAATCTCCTTAGCTCAAACATCTGTAGTTTCTCCAACAAACAGCAAAGGACATAATTTCCAACCTCCTCACTATTTTGGTCTCTTTTCTCCAAATAGTCTCTAGTTTCATTACTATATGTTAAAAATGTTGAAAAAGCAATCTATGGATCTAATTCTACTATATTGCAGAGTTAGTATTTCCCATGTAAGAGCTGAATGATTTACATAATTTAAAATACTGAAACCAATGATCTAGCCTTGAAAAGAAAATTGCTCATCTTATATGAATCAATGACAATAACAGTACCCAAGGGATTTGAAGAAAGGTCATTTTTTTCATGTAGATAGCACAGTTTATGTTTACAAATGATCTGATGTCCACCCTTAGTCTAAGTCTAAGCTCAGTGCTCAGTATGAGTCTAAACACCTGTAAACATCCACTTAAAATGTGAATGGATCATTTTCATAAAGGACATTTCCTAATCAACCAGATTAAATCAGTTGCTAGAGGAGTTAAGATTTTCATGTTTTAATCTATAATGAACATTAATGTTCAACATTAGCAACCTCATAACTTACACTACTTTATTTGAATTTAGAACCAGCAAACATAGGTATGGATTTATATACATCTATAAACAAATCTGTAGGCAAACTTTAAGAACTAATTACAGCTGATAATAACAGCTACCATTTATCAAGTGTTCACAATGTATACTTGCTAAGTATTTTGTATATAATATTTTATTCAATTCTAGTAATACTATGAAATAGATATAAGTATTCTCATTTTGCAGGTGAAGGACACCAAAGTTCAGAGAAGTTAAAAAATATGTCAATGGTCACACAGGTAGCAAATGATGGAATGGGAAAATTGAACCCTAGTCTATCTAATTTTAATATCCATGCACCAGATCAGTTCTCTGGTGTCTTACAGCAAAGATCATCTCTCCATGGAATGAGAGGCCTCTTTGGAAGGCCTCTGGTAGATTCTAAGTTACCATGTATTAGAGCTGAGCCTATAGATTCTTCATCTTACACTCGCTAACATTTGTGACGCAAACTACCACTATAACAAAACACCTAAACTGTCCTGCTAAGATTCTAATATCTATGTTTATATAAACAGTCTGTATGTATTTTGACTTTTCCTCATTCCCTGGGAATGATGGTCTTCATTACCAACATCACTACCAAGATATATAACCAAATTTATTGGCAGACATGAGAATTTATCTAAGAATATTGATCCGCAAGGAGTCACTTATTCAGTGGACAAATATTACTTGAGCACATACATGTGCCAGGCCTTCCTCTGAGTGTTAGGAATACAGCTATGAATGAATCAGCAAATCCTTGCCCTCGTGTAATTTATATTCCAACTATTTTATTGACATTCAAAGTACTTGGCTCTTCTCTCTTGTAATCACCCTTAGAATCAGATTCAAAGTCAAACAGAAACACAGTCTCATTACGCTCTACTCTCAACATGAATGTCTAGCTGCGGGCATCTCACTGTTCCTTAGTCCCTTTCATGGAGAGGGTGATGCTCCAGCACTAGATACTATGGGGAACATAAAAGAAATCGACGACAGATGTTCCAAAACACAGCACCGTGTAAAAGTAACGCCTTTCTGGCTGCGGAATTAACTTTATGATGTTTATAACAGGAAATCCATGTGTCTATAATTATTTTCAATTAATATGATTACTATGGGTTTGTACTTTTTAAGGACAACCGAGGGAGGTACATGTCAGGTGGTAGAGAGAACATGCTTGATGCTCAATAAGGGCCACAGCTAGGATGCACAATGGCTACGCTACACGCACATAAGGAAGGAGAGCATCATCTTCCCAAACAAGAACCATTCCATAGCTCTTAGGAGACAATGCTCATAAAAACAAAATCTTAATATTTTTCAAGTTATCAAGTACCTTAAGAAATTGTCACCATCTCTCTGCTAGAATAAGAGCACAAAAAACCCAGCTGGATGAAAGTCAGTGTTCAACCTTACATTATGCATATGACCTACCAAGATTGTGCATGGCCTATAAAATCATGCCTGTAAAAAGTGCTATCCATCAGTAACGAAAAAGAGAACAGGTCAAAAAGCAGTCAAGGTAAGCCCAAGTAAAGCCTCTGGCTTATTTTCCTGCAGAAAGTCCTACCATTGAATGGTAAGGAAAAATGTGCCGTAATTCACTGCAAATGTGACACCTTCAAACAAATCTCAAATTTCTCATGAGAAAGTGAGAGGAGGACATAATACAAATGAGACTTGTAATATTCTTAAGAATAGAGAAATAATTTAACCCATTCTTTAGAATGGTTCTTACTAAACATATAAAAAGGAAGACAGAAATGCGACTTTGGGCTCATTGACTAACACTTCCCTCTAACCATCTGCACTCTCCCTCCCCTTCAGCACCAACTTCTTGGTTCATCACTTCAACCTCTCCCTTAACAATATCCTAAATATCCTCGCCCATGATCTTCTGTTAGACTCTTCTTGGCAAAGCCTAAACCCTAGAAGAATAACTATCTTCACCTCCAAGCCTGTATTCTCTGCTGCATATGACACAGACATGCAGCTCAGTCCACTCTGAACTCAGGTTCACCAACTCAGGGAGATCCATAATCTTATCTACATTCAGAGGTTTCCAGGTTAGTAAGCTCCTTCCTTCTCTAAAAGGATTTAATCCTTCTATACAATCTTAGATCTTACCTCCACCACACCGTCCTCCCTGCCAGCAGACTTCATTTAAACCCAATGCAAGAGAATTCCAACCTTCCTCCTACCAGCTTATCTGCTTTTGCATCTACATTTTTCTTCGTGCTTTCTTCTTAACAAGGAGGTGGAATCTGAGTTCATGAATCTCCTGCACTTTCATCTCCTTTCTTAGTTCATCCCCGTCTTATCTTCATTCTCTCTCTTTACTGGCTCATTACTTGATGTTACATGCAGTCAATGATGGCAAACACTCTTCTGTGTCTGCATGGCCCATTTCTTTTTGAGAAAGCAGTAAGCTCAGTGAATGCAAGTCCTCTCTCTAGCACTAGAAGATGACCTGATGAGTCTAAACCAGTGGTTCTCAGATTTGCACAATGTATCACTTGCCTAGAAAGCTTGTTTGAAACACACTGCTAAGTCCTACCCAAGTTTCTATTTCAGTATGACTGAGATGAAGCCTAGGAACCTGCCTTTCTAACAAGTTCCCATGAGGTGCTGATGCTGCAGGTTCATTACTCCTGATGTAAAACATATTTAATAACTGCATTCTCATTTGTCAATTGCTCATTTAGAAATGGGCAAATAGTCTGTACAAGAAGATAGAAAAACAAATCTGAAGGAGTAGGAGTGAAGAGAATCTGGGGACAAATTTTGTTCCCTTATAAAAAGAGCGCAAAAATCACGTTCCTTGTTTTTGCTTTAAATGAGGTCATGTGGAACTGAGGAAGCTCGCTAGTGTCCATTACATGTCAAGCACATGAACAAAAAGCCAACATGCTAAAAACAAAACAAAACAAAAATGTAGAGTGGAAACACAGGGAGAAACTGGCTTGAGTATATTTTTGAGGCTTGCAGCAACCTTGAATCCACTCATCTCATGTATCATTATGTGAGATAAATAATAAAGGCATTTAATAAAGTCACCATTAGGTATTCCATTACTTGCAATCACATAAAAGTAACCAATTCATCAGCTCCTGGCCATCTAAAAACATCCCTTTTCAACTCCGTATCTTCCTCTAGGTAGAGCTCTACCTCACTCATCCATTTAAATGTAAATACTTCAAATGACAAGTGCCTTCCATTTCCTTATCTCCTATTGGGTGACAATCCATTTCAATATGCCTTGCATACTTTTTATTCCACCAAAAATGTTTTCACCATGAGCTCACCATAACCCTCTTGATTATAATAGATGTTTTCATGCCTAGTCCTACTTGATTTTCCACAGTGTTTGATGCTGCTAATCATCTCATTTTCCTGAAACAGTCTTTTTCTCTTGGCTTCCAGGGCACTGACGTTATCCTCTCTTGGTTTTCCTTCTATCACTTCTCATTCTTTCCTACACTCAATCTTTAAGTAGTAGCATTATTCAGAAATCAGACCTGTGGTCTTTTTTACAAATATTCCTTCAGTCTTGCCCAGACTCTGAGTTACTTCAATTCCATCTGTTTACAGATGGTGCCCATACCTGTGGCTGTTCACCAATCCTCCCTGTGGGCTCCAGGCCTCTATGTCCAAGTGCTTTCTCATCCACTTGATGTTTTAAGACACTTCAAACTCAACATGATCCAAACTAAACTCACTATTCCCACTCACTTCTCACACTGCCTCCCTCCTCCCATATTCCCTAACTTATGGATTGGCATCATCTTCACTTCGCTGTTCAAGGGAAAATGTGGGCATCATCTATCACTCCTTCTTATTCTTTATCCCATGTTTCCAATCAATCATACATTATATTTCTAAATATCTCCTAAGTTCATTCCTTCTCCTCATCTTTGCACCATCCCCAGGCTCATGGGAACCTACGTATTGCCTAAATAACAGTAGCGTCCACTCCCAGTGCACTGACCTTCGGGCTTGCACCCATCTAATTCCTTCTCTGATTGTCGTCAAAGTAGTTGCATTTGATCATACAACCTCTGGCCGAAACCCTTCAAGGGCATCTTGGTCTGCAATCTGAACCTAGCCATCAAGGTTCCACAGGTGTCCTCACTAAGCCTCTCATCTCCATACTTCTGTTCTCTCAGATTTAGCACTTTAGACTTCTTTTAAGTCTTTTAAGTCACTGGGCCCTTGCACATGCTATTGTCTTTGCCTAACATGCCCTACCCTTCTTGGGCTCTGAGTTAGCTCCAACTTATCTCTTCAATTTCAGCTTGAGTGTCACTTTCCCAAAGAAATCTGACCTTCCAAACCATGCCAAGTCAATTCATGCTCATGTGGCACCATTTGCCTCTCCTGGAGAACACTTGTTACAGCTACAATTTTGTTTTCATGTGTGATTGTTTAAGGAGTGTTTTGTTGCCTTCTTGCAACCTATATTTGCTTTTGCTCACCAGAGTTGAGCACTTTCCTGGAGGCATGATAGATATTCAATCAATATCTGTTAAGTATCCAATTTTTGAAGAAGGAAAGAAGGGAGGGAAGGAAGCAGAGAGGTAAATAGGTTGGTTTCTTTTCACTCTCTCCCTCTCACTGCATCATAACTTTCTAGAATCTGTCATTATCTTTGACTTCCTTTTGACCTAAGTTAATGTACTTTGCTCTAAACTTCCATAGTGCCCTTCTCTGAACACTTTCACACCTATAATTATTTGTTTCAAGTCTCCTTTTTTCTCTTGACTAAAATGTACATGAAGAACTTTACTTGTTTTTGTTCCCAGTGAGTCTCTCAGTGCCTGGCATATAACAGGTGTTTGAAATATGTTTGTTGAACTAAAGTATACTAGTTTCTTTTTTAATATTTCTTTTAAAACATGATAAATATACATATATGTTTTGGGCCAGCAATGACAAAATGGATATTAATATGCATACTACCCACCTGGACATGTATCAAGATGGGATCAGAATAAACGCATGCATTTCCTGTCACAGATTCTGCTTTTGGTGACTTTTAGTAAGGTATATTTGGGTAAATCGTTGTATTGAAAGGCAAAGTCAAATGCAACCAACTACATCTCACATGTCCCTAGAGTGAATGTACCGAGAATACAAAAATTAAACAAAATTAAATAATTTGAATCCCATAAAAAATCAAGAAGACTACTGTCAGCAGGGAGAATCAATTTTAAAAGTCTTGACCATCAATACTATTTATGTCCTTCTTCATCTCTGGCTACGTAGGTGTGAAATCTACAAGTTGCTCAGGAAACCCAACTTGTCCTCAAAACTGCTAGTGGAGAATTCCAACCTGCCTTCAAAATGTCCACTGGATTCTGCTCCTCATACTTAAACACAGGAGACAGGTAAGTTATAACTACATTTAGTTATTTTAGAACATCACGACGTTTTTTATCAAATATGTTTACTGCTGGGTGGTCCCTCCAACCCAGCATGTATTCCACAATGAATAAACTAAATGACCAGATCATTGTGGGATCCTTTATCAGAGGAAGAAGACAAATTCATTCAACTAAATTTTTAAAGACCCCTATTTCATTTCTCTCCATACATCCAAGATGCCACATCTCTAAGCTAAAATGTGCTCCTTTGCATCAATCTTTGTGGCTTAAGTATTAACCAAACCAACATCTTCAAAGAGAGGTCAACATATCTATAATTCCTTAGATAACAGTAGAAACATATGGAAAATTATGTTCTTAAGAAATTGATTCATTCATCAAATACATATATTGAGTGTCTACTCTTACAAGTAATCTTCTAGGTCCTAGGAATAGATGTAAATAAAAGGGATTCAGCTCTCATGAAGCTTAAATTTTAATAGGAGAAGGTAAATACATGTTTTTAAATATGTACATACACACACATTTCTAGTATATCTGACATTTTCCATATCCTCCTTAGAATCTCCATAGAGACAGAAGGTATAATCAGTAAGGAAGAAATGTAATTTCCCTTTATACCTGTACCTTTATCCCTTTTATTTTTTCCTGTTTCTCTCTTCATTCTTTTTTCTTGCTTATAGTTTTTCTCAGACTTCTTGTCAAATTTCAGGAGTAAAGCTATCTTTTATTTAAAGGAGACAAAACACTGCCATCTTTACCTATCTCCTACAACATACTTTAGAAATGGGCTCATCTTAGTTGGCAAACCTCATATATACTATTTGATATTTCCCCATCAACTCTCAGATGAGAATCTCAAAATGTTATCGTATAACACTTACTAAGAACTGACAATGTGTGAAATGTCATACAGAGCCGAAAATTAGTCTTGGCCGCTGCTCAGTGGGTTCACTAATGCAAACGTTAATTCACTAAGGACACCAAAAACAGCCTGAAAGAGCTATTAGGACAACTATCAGAAAGTTCAATTTGCTGTCTCAAGGTCCCGACAGTGGCATAAGTGCCAAGAATGAAAAGCCAACTACAAAACCCATCCCTGTTTTATGTTACCTATAGAAAAAAACTCAAAACATTAAAAACTACTCCAGTTTAAGAAATGGTCTCATTTACTTCCTATCCATAGTGTCTACTTTCAGTCTAATCATCTTTCTTAATACCTAACAACTCTCTGGTTGTTTACATAATGTACCAGTCTTTTCAAGGTATAGTACTAGTCTTTTCAACCAAATAACATGTAGAGTTCTCTCTAAATTTATTCACTAACAGTGTTACTGACTATAAAAAGTAAGTTCAATATAACTTGTCTACCCAGCGTTTAAGATTTTAAAGTATCTAGCAGATCACTTTGAATACTGCCTAAACCTTCATACAGAGTATAATTTACTACCCTTTAACTTTCTAGCAACAAAAAAAGACCAAACATACCTGAATTTCACATGACATCATGCTCAACTTGACGTATGAAAAGCTTCTAAATGGGAAATGCTTCTATGATTAGAACTTAATTGAGTTTTTAAAAGCAGCTTTAATTTACAAGGTCACTTAAGGTCATTAGAAATCCAATTTATATATATATATATATATATATATATATATATATATATATATATATATAAACAATTGCCTTTCCTTTCTGCTTTATCCCCCATCTCACCCTAGTGAAAATTTAGGAACCAAATTAATTTTTTTCACTAGGCAAAATTCCTTTGTTGAGAAACAGCTCTTAAGGACATTCTATGAATGTGATGGGCTGTGGTAGGGTTCAAAGGCACACCTTTATTGGCATGGCCCTCTACTGGGAGCACAATATTTTTTTTCTGAGAAAAGACAACAATGATAAGCCACAGCACTGACAACTTTAAAAAACAAGGGTTCTGCAAAATTCAAAGTACATCTTGATTATATACACATACGAATCCAGCGTCTTTTTGAGGCTTCAGGTATAGTTAAAAGAACCAAATGTAAAAGGGGAAAAAGGGATTTGCCAATTTACTGTTTAGAACTCAATTTTAACAACAAAGTAATATAGCATGAAAATCTGGTTATTCGACAGCACTTGGCTACACAGAGGACGGCTCAATGAGCTCCTCTTGCCTGACTTGTCACAATGACTGACATTTTCTAATATTGAGCTGGAAATAATATGGATATTTAATACTGCAGCATTTACATCAAATAGAAGCACAGCGCTATTGTTTATCAGCAATCTACTTCTGATGGCATGAATCTATATAGACATAATTATTGTTGAATGATGAGCTCTGATTTTCATATTATGGCATAAACAAATCTGCAGAATATTCGCAACGTTTCATCTTGTGTGATTTGAAAAACCTCATAAAGCCCAACTCTTAAGTATTTCCTATGCTTTCCACTTGAATTTTGACTAAAATTTACCTTTTAGATCTGTTATGCCACTCATGAATTTTTTACAGGATCCATCTGTGCTTTGCAATCTCTATTCTCCATGGTTCCACATTGTTTTGGCTAACTAACAGGCCCATATGTTGCCTTAATGTATTTCTGCACAATGTTTGTTCTTAAAAAAAAAAACACAGGGAAAAACCACAGGTCTAAATAAGCTATAAAGAGCATCCACATACAGTTAGACTGTCTTTACTGAGTCTAGAGACATTATGATTCTGCTGCGACAAGCAGCATTTGTCTTCATTTTGTCTGACTGTCCTCATGTGTTATTATTAGTGGCTGTCAGGCTGAGGCAGAAAAAAATAGCATCACTTGAGTAAGAAGTTGAATGCATAAATGCAATACTACACATGGTGGCTGAGGGTGAAGAGTCTGTTTGAAATGCCTAAATGCAAACACCAGGATGAGGAAATTTTAAAGTGAAAACCCTTACTTGGCAAATGTGAGGAGAAAAAAAAATATGACTTCCTTGTCTATAAAGCAAAGTGAAGTCTAATTATTGACAAAAATTTAGCAGCCTCTGATTATCTTTGAAGACCATCTTTTCGACATGTCAGCTTAACTTTAATTGTAAGAAAACAAATATGTTGAAACATTTGCCTCCAGTCCGGTATTTCAGATAATGTTGACAAATACCTTGCATTTTAAAGTTAAGCTTTCAGTGTTCAAAAAAGTAACTTGAAAGTGTATTTTCCATGCAAACAATTTGAAGCACTTAGTATATTCTCTCACTCTGAATAGGCTCCACTTGGGTATCAATTGCTCCTGCAATCTCGCTTTACCTACTTGTCTCAAGAGTTCTTTCCCACACGGCTTCTCATCATTTCAGCAGCCAGTTCATTTTTCTTTCTTTTTCCATCATTAATATAAGACAAACCAGATTATCAAGACCCAGAAATTGTTATACTCAGCTCCTTATCAGATAGAAATACTTTAATGACCCAGAAAGTAGGTTTCCTTCTAAAAATAAATTTATCTTTTTCTTATTTTTATATCTGAAAAGATTATCTTCTGTAGTCTCATTCATGGTCACTAAACAAGGATGTTTCACCAAAAGCTTTAGAAAATGCTTTTAAAGAAACAATTCTCACACATACAAGTAAATAAGCAAAATCAGCAGCATCTCAAGAAGAACTACATAAAGATACTTTCAAGACGACTGCCTCCTGTGGCTTTCTTATCACCCACAACAATCACAGTTTTTGTTTTTCCAATACCAAAGCATGCCTCTATATAAAATACACATAACTTATAGGTATATAATAAAAAATGGGTTGATGTTATACTAATATATTACAACCAAATAACATTTTTATTATTCTTTCTTAGCTTTGCCTCTTCTCTAATGTTAGCTATTACTCTTTTTCCTTGACTCCTCTTTCTCCTTAACCATATTATCCTTAGTCTACCTTCAGCCTAGCTGCTATTTCTTGAAGAACAGGTCATACTAACTTCTTTCTTCTTAAAGCCTTTTTTAAAAAAACTATCATTATCAGATGTTAGAGCTTCATCTCAATTTCCTATAGTGCACAACATAGTGCCTTACAGTATCAATTAAAGCTGGTGCTTAATATAACACTATATGTGAATTTTGTGTGCATCTGATTTGTCTTTCCAATTAGATTGTAAGTATCTTGTGGGTAGAGAGATTTTTCTCATTTTTTATAATCCACAGCATCTGGCCCATGGTGGATGGTAGTAAAATAACTGTTAATAGATCCACAAAGGAGAGTTTATGCTAAAATAACTGATTTGCATATAGTAGGACAAGTCTTTGGTAACATATTAAGAAACAGAACCGAGAGCAGGGCTGTCTAAAGTGATAAATGGAGCCCTGCATGGAAGATCAATGATCTTGGAAATATTCAAATGAAAGTGTTTCAACTCCAGAAGAATTTTCCCTAAGCATTTCTCTCCCATCAACATCCCCTTAAAAATAAAAATAAAACAACAGAGGGTATTCTAAATAGAAAAAGAAAATTGCAAGTATATTAACATATCCTCTTAAAACTCATCAACAAAGAAATACAAATATTTTTATAGAAAAGAATGTGGGAGAGGGAAGCAAAGAGTTCAAAGAAATGTTTGTAAAAAAATATTTGACTGCTTTGACTCTCTCTTAAAAAATAAACATCAGTTTATTTTCAGTGCCTTCGGAGATATCTCTGTGAAAATTCTCTGGCTTGGTTGTTAATACACTGTCTGCTACCAATAGCATACAAGCCTGGGAGGCTTCCTTAGTATCTATTATCATTCTTCATGGCAAACTCAGGATTCTTTTGGAAGCAGGTATCCAGGTGAAAAGCTGCTCAGCCTTGGCCCCTCTTCTCTTGTTTCTTTATAAACTCACTGTTTATTAGCCTTTTCCCTGGGAGATTCAGGGCAAATGGGGGATACACACCAATTACTTCACAGGTTAGGTAGGGCCCTATCCACAAAGGTGGGGGCATGCTCTTGGAGGACATAAGCTTTAAAGTTGTAGGTAAGTATCAGCTTCCATGGTTCATCTTAAACTAATTTTTGCAATTAGAAGTAGATATCTGAAGAACAAACACTGCATTCTTTTGTTCATTGATCTTTTAATATTTATCTATGTCCTTACAGGCTTTTAGCACTAACAAAATTAGTGCAATTCCAGGGGAGCCAAAATCATCTGCAAAAAGAAAACTATTATGTGGAAAACACATAGAAGTCCTTTGTCAATAAAAGTTTTTAAATAGTTCTGATTTTCAGCAAAAATAGTTAGTGCTTCTTTCTGTTTCTGCTCCTTTTTATTTCAGTCACATCTCCTCAGATGTTTTTTCAAAAAGGCACTCATATTGCCTAGGTTGCTGTATAACTTACAAAAGTTATCCCGAATAAGGCAGATGCTGTTTTAGATGGCAATAGCATCAATGACCTGGGGGGACTTTAGAGCAGAGAGGTAATGTCTAATATAGCAACAAAGTTCAAAGCAAGAGATTGGGTGTATTTATTCCTCAAAATAATTGAAAAGATTCAATATGAATCCAAACATCTCTTTCTTCTAACATTTCAATAGGACATTTTATTTTGGGCCTGCTAGCCATTTTTCCTACTTAGAAAGTAGTCATACAGAGTTGGAATGACAAATTCACTATAAGGACCCCCTGTGTCATGCAATATCAACATCATATTCTAAGGGAACAGGTAAGGGCCCATGTCGGATCAGGTGATTATTACATTGCAGTTATATTTTAGAGGACGTGGTTTAGCCCACACTACATCTTTATGAATAAGGTGACAATTCTTGTTACAAAAGAATTTTTAATGGCTATAGATTCAAAACTACTATTTTATAAATAAATTATTTTTGAGGATTTTCCAGGAATTTGCATTTAATATTTCTAGCTATCAGAGGCAATGTTCTGTAGTCACAGACGGGATAAAAGATTCATACTCTAATTTTAAAAAATTACATATCTATCAATTAGGCTGCATAGAATTCTTAATTATATCATCTTGCATATACTTGCCTGAAAGTATCAAATAGCAACTTTTAGCACCATTTCCCTAATAAGAATTATATAAACATAAAAGCTATTCAAAAAGCAAAGCCAAAGACTCTCATCTCATTAGCAGTTAAACTTTTTTTTTCTCCCCAGAAACCCCATTTCTGTAATTGGAAACCATATTAAAACAACCAAAAATAAATGAAGTAGAAGGGAACAAAATTAATGCTCACAGGAAATATGCAAGTAGGCACAAATATCAATGTCCACAGTAGAAAGCATAAATTGTAGACAGAAAGTACTGGTTTCATTTTTTTTCATCTTTTCTCATTTCTATAAAATGAGAAACTTAATTCTTGTGATGGAGTAAGAATTGAATGTCTATCTCAGAATTTTTGTCATTGGCTAAGCAGGAAATAAAAGTTTTAAAATATTTTTCCCTTGAATTTTTGAAGAAGATAAGCCAATAGAACAAAATCGATTCAGTACTGCTGGAAAAATATGGCATCAGAAACAGGTAGTTTTAATTCTATGTTTTAACATCTATGTTTTAATTATTTAAAGACTGTATTTTATTACAAAACAATTTAGGTTTTCCTATGTTATTTGTGTCTGAGGTATTTTAAACAGAAATAAAAACAAACCCCTTACCAGAAACATGTTATGAAAGTAGTATTATCATTTAGGATTTTAATAAAATGCTAGAGCCAGATACAATCTCAGTACATCTTCTAGTGTAGTGCCCTGACTCCATCCAAGATAAATTATTTTCTTTCCCTTTAGAGATCTCCAGGGAATAGAGTTCTTGTTGTTCTTCAACACGTTGTTCTCACCTTCAATCAGTTTTATTATCAGGGAATTTATCCTTTATGTTCAACGTAAATTGTGTATGCCAAAGCTTAAGCCATCTTCTGTAGCTTTCTACTTGTGAAGATGGAGTTGGTTCGTAAGCACCTATTGTATGCTTGATGTGTACAGAGCTTGATTTTAAAATACAAAAATAAGAGGAGGTTTTCCTGCAGAGGTACTCCAATGTAGCAAAGAACAAAGACATACTCAGAGCTTTATACAATTTGAAAGCTAAAAGAAAGTTGGATACTACACAATCCAAAAGAGCAATTAAATATAATATTTCAGTCCACTAAAAACGTATACTATAGATAACAACAAGTACTGAAGGAAACCAAATAGCAAATTTTTTAAAGAGATAGGATCAGTGGAACTGTTCTAAAAGTTAGTTTCGAACAGTATCTAATAGGATGTAAAGGGTATATACTGTCAAGAAGGATAGAAGTGAATTGCCTGAATAGAAACAGGCAGAGTAAAAAACACAGAATGGCAGTCTAAGAAATTTTTACATGTAGGACCATGAATACCCTGGATGGAAAATATGAAAAGCTGTGCTATGGAGAAACCACAGTAAAGACAAGAAGCATTTTATGCACGGATTACATACTCAATGGGATGCTGTAGTCTTGTCTTCAAGTATGCCATGGTACATTTGCATGTGCATGTGATTTACATATAGGGCAATTTACATACCAACTACTGGGAGAAGACTGAAGAAAGTGTTTAACATCAAATAGGATTACAACATCTGAAAAGTCTCCTAGAAGGCAAAATGGACTTTGAGGTGGACTCAAAGAAAGTCTAAGACATGGATAGAAGGGAAGAGTGGAGAGGACATAAAATAAATAAAAGGTTTACTCAAAATAGCAAGGATACAGTTAAGTTAGGCTGAAAGGTGAGAAAATGCCCAACGCAGGAATAACAGAAAGAGAGAAAGTTTTTATTCTCATTATAATACTTGATAAGGATGGAATCTCTTCACAAGGTTAACAGAGAATGAGAAAGCTTCCATTTATAGGATAGATAAAAATTACAGATAAACTCTTTCTAGTGCAGCATATAGAGGGAAGCTGGGATCCTATATAATTCTGAGGCTCTGCATGGAGGTTGTTCACCTTCAGTTATAACAACATAAGGGCAGAAGTACAGTCTTATTGAAAAATAGACTATACTTCTAGTTAAAAATTGATTTTTTTGATGAAACGTGGATGTTTCGCACATCTCAGGAAAACCTAGGGCACTGGATTCCTACTTAGAGTAATAGAGAAATGTTTCAGTACGTCTTAATGATTGAAGATTGAGAGAGGGAGCAGGGAATTCTGCCATTCAAATGTCTTATCTATTGTTACCCAAGAATTCCACAACTTTCATACCCAAATGCAATTCTGCACTACCTTCATTGTTTAAAGGTTTACTGATTTCGGCGAGTAATTCTCGAGGAGTGGATAGTGTCAGATGCAAACCACCCTCCCCACCACTAGTGATCTAACCCCACTGCCCTCAAATTGTCTTCGCTGGACTCTAAGGGGCCCTAACTGAGAAGGTAGTATTTATTTTATAGTATTTGTTTTGTGGTAACACTTGTCATAAATCAATAATTAAATTCCCCCAAAATACTTAAAGTAAGGCTCTATAACAGATTACAGGCTTGGGAAGAATTGTGGACGAAAGCCTTTGTAGTTTCTTAAATTTTATGTAAAAACTGTCAGTAATGGGAAAAAGACAGGAGGAATGAGCAGAAATGCTTGGTATAGGAAATTAAGAAGATTTTCAATTAAAGGTTGAATTTTACCTCTTTTTTTACTTTGACCAGCTCACAATATAATTGAAGAAACCTGCTAACTGATGTGCCTTCATTACATCTCACAGGGATGCCCAATGATTTAATTTTATATCTAAAATACTAAAATAAGAAAAAGAAAGAAGACATTAACAAAGATTTTTACTTTTTCTCCCCCACCAGCTGAACTCGTTTTCTCCTATTTTGCTGACTTAGAGTTGGGGGAGGAGGGAAAGCAAATGTTGGCTACTGGATTGAAGTGAACTGTGGCAGGTACTTCGCTCTCGGGCCTCTGCTCCTTTCCATCTAGCTGCAATCACTTAAGCTTTCTTTCTCTTTACCTGAAAGCAGAAGTAAAATGGGTGAAAATATTGCAATGTGCACATAACCTGGGTCTGTAACTAAGGACATACTCTGTTTTGCTTGATTCTGAGAAAAATAAGGAGGAAAGAGAAAGAACCATCAAAAGAGGTAGGCTGATTTTCACTTCTGATCTAATATGAAAAGAATAAATAAAGAATTATAAATGTATTTTAACAGCAACAATGGAAAAGAGGCAGCAATGTGACTGACTTTATTCCAGAGCTCCATCTAGAAAGAAGGAAATTTTTCTCCAATATCCTAAAGATCCCAGATTTGATTAGATCAGTCAAGTAGCTGAGGTTTGAATTTAGTCAGGCAGAAAGGGTACTTCGCATTCTTACAGTCTGAAGTCTTTTTAGGCGCACATACAACAATGAGTAACATTTTAAAATTTTCTTTATCCAAAGAAGCTATCCCTTCCCATGTACAATTTGTTTCTGCAGCTTCCAGTCCTTAAACAAGAACTTCTGCTGCACTGCCTGCTCACACCAGCATTCCTCATGCTGCCAGTGCTGATGCATTTTACTGTGGTTACTTCCATATCCTCAGCTTCTGATGCCCAACATGCTCAAAGACAAGGAGCTAAAGGGCTCACTCCGGGCCTTTATATTCGAAGGCAAGAAAATCAATATCTGTTTCCAAAAGATAGATCTAAGGATGCTGCAGTTCCTAAATACTCCCAGATATTCTGAAGCAAAGCGGTCTTGATAGGAGAGTCACAACACAGACACAAGTGGGGCCATGCCCTCATGCAGCTTCCAGGGACCTGTGGCTCAGAAAAGGATTAAAAAAAGTGCTATCAGTAGCAAATGAAATAAAAAAAGCGGGTCTGACTTTTCCCAGATAAAAAAGAGGAACGAAAATTCATATCTGAGTACAACAGTTAAGTGTTGTCCTCACATATGAGAGAGGGAGAAAAAGCACTCCAAATATTCCAGCAAGGAATTGTAGTTGTGATTTAGGCTAGCGATAAACTGACAGTGATATTATAGAAAGAAATTTAACAATGTTCTTATTAAATGAGTGGGCTTTCATACTGGTATTTCCTGTTGTATGACCTGCCTTTGCTTTTAAGCCCTTATATCTTTTAAAAAGTAATTTATTCTCAATTTTGTAACCAAAGCAATATTTTAATAATTACAAAGCACTAAACTGAAGATTCTTTGAAGCCAAGATTGTGTTCATCTCCGTATTCCTAGTTCCTAGCACAGATTCTGGCATATAATAGGTTTTAAATAAACATTTATTGAATGAACACTGGCAATGTTGTGTTTACTACTTACTCCCAAAGACATTATCTAATTTAATGCTCCTGATTCTGTGATATAGGTTCATATTCCCACTCTACAGATAAGAAAATATCAAACAATTAAGTGGTTTGCCTAAAACCATGTAATCAATGAGGAGCAGAGCTGTCACCTGAATCTAGGTATTCTGACTCTTTGAAGTATATGGTTTCCTTAGACACTGTCACAGGCAATTCACACTGGTAAATCGCCTTGGAATACATTTGGCAATACATATCACTAGCAATAACAGTATGACAACTATTTGGATCATTCCTTGGAATTGGGTCAAAGGGAATATTGCAGATAAAGAAGGGATAAGCTACAGAGCAAAGATATTCAACAAGGTATTATTTGTTTTGTCAAAAAATAAAATGCAATCATACACAGCGGCTCACATCTGTAATCCCAGCACTTTGGGAAGCTGAGGTGGGCAGCTCAGAAGTTTGAGACTAGCCTGGGCAACATGGTGAAACCCCATCTCTACAAAAATTAGCAGAGAGTGGTGGCTGACATACCTGCAGTCCCAGCTACTTGGGTGGCAGATGTGGAAAAATTGTTTGAGCCCAGGAGGTGGAGGTTGCAATGAGCTGAGATCATGTCACTGCACTCCATCCTGGGTGACAGAGTGAGAGACCCTGTCTATAAATAAATAAATAATAAAAAGCATATTACAATGCTAGGTAAAACAATATATAAATTCTAAGTTATGTTTTTGCAATGATTAAAAATATGCAAAACTATACAGACACATAGTCAAAGTCTTAGGGTGCCCTACAGCATAGCTTTTACATTGTATATTGAGTTCTATAATATCTAAAATGAGAAATAAGGCACAGACATAACCACTCTGGTGGCCTGCTATGCAAGTAGCAGACAAGGCTAAACACTGTCAGAGGAGTGAACATTCACTGTAAAATAAAATTATCATTAGAATAGATGACATCTAAGCTGAGCTGAGCTTGAAAGAATGGTTAGAATTAGTAGGTTGAAACTAAGTACTTGGAGATGGCTGGGAAGACATTTCAAATAGAAATGGCAGGAGCAAAGGCAAACAGGAGGAGAAAAGCAAGGCATATTGAAATTGGCAGGTCACCATGTTAAAACGCTGGTCTTTTAAACAAATTATATTGCTAGAGCTATAGAGTTTCTTCACCTCAGCACTGTTGACATTTTAAGCTGGAAAATGTGTTGTGAGAGCTGTCCTGTGCACTGGAGGATATTTTACAGTATCCCTGGCTTCTATTCCTTATATTTCAGTAGCAACCCTAAGCTGTGACAAACAAAAATGCCTCCAAGCCCAGTGCGGTGGCTCCTGCCTATAATCCCAGCACTTTGGGAAGTCGAGGCAGGTGGATCACCTGAGGTCAGGAGTTCGAGACCAGCCTGGTCAACGTGGTGAAACCCTGCTTCTACTAAAACTACAAAAATTAGCCAGCTGTGTTGGCAGATGCCTGTAATCCCAGCCACTCGGGAGGTTGAGGCAGGAGAATCGCTTGAACCCAGGAGGTTACAGTGAGCCGAGACTGTGCCACTGTACTCCAGCCTGGGTGACAAAGCAAGACTCTGTCTCAAAAATGACAAAACAACAACAACAAAAAAAAAACACAAAAACAACCCTCTAGACACTGCCAAATGTCTCCTGGAGGTCAGAGTCCCTGTTTGAGAAACAATGAGCTAGAATCTAGATGGAAACTTGATGTTAGCCAAGGTGCCTGCTACAGTTGACAGGGCATGGTAACCTGGAGCTCTGAGAAGGACTGATAAGTCTGAGCTCAAGAGGCTGCATCACTGAAAGCCACAAAGGACTCAAACACTGTGCAGAGTCGGAATAAAAATACTAACTATTCAGCTGGGTGCCGTGGCTCACTCCTGTAATCCAAGCACTTTGGTAGGCCGAGGTGGGTAGATCATCTGAGATCAGGAGTTTGAGACCAGCGTGGTCAACATGGTGAAACCCTATCTCTACTAAAAATCTAAAAATTAGCTGGGCATAGTGGCACGTGCCTCTAGTCCCAGCTACTCAGGAGGCTGAGGCAGGAGAATCACTTGAACCTGGAGGCCAGGGTTGCAGTGAGCCAAGATCATACCATTGCACTCCAGCATGGGTGACTGAGTGAGACTCTGTCCCAAAGGGGAAAAAATTACCAACTATTATTGAGCCAAAATGTAGCTTGGGACACATCTTTGTGATGACCTAACAGAAGAAGCCTTGAATACCTTCAAAAGAAGTCTGGACTGCAATGAGAAGTAATGAATTTCCTGTTTTATAAGCCAGGGGAGTGACTGAAACAACAAAAGCTTTCTAGTTATTAATCTAAGCACAGTGTAGAGGATGAATAGAATCACCCGGCACTTAAAGGCAGGAAGATAGGGGACAATTTAGGAGTAGGCAGCAATCTTCTGAGTGTGAAGGAAAAAGAGCCTGAAATACCATGACAGAGATGGAAAGAACAGATGAACAGTGTCAAAATTGAGGAGTAGCATCAAAAGTTTGTTTGTTTGTTTGTTTGTTTGTTTGAGACAGTCTCATTCTGTCGCCAGGCTGGAGTGCAGTGCCGTGATCTCAGCTTGCAGCAACCTCTGCCTCCCGTGTTCAAGCAATTCTCCTGCCTCAGCCTCCTGAGTAGCTGGGACTACAGGTGCACGCCACCACACCCAGCTAATTTTTGTATTTGTAGGAGAGACAGGGTTTCACCATGTTGGCCAGGATGGTCTCGATCTCTTGACCTTGTGATCCACAGGCTTCAGCCTCCCAAAGTGCTGGGATTACAGGCATGAGCCACCGTGCCCAGCCAGCACCAAAAGTTTAAATAAGCTAAATGTATTGCCTTTCATCTAAGCCTCTGGAAACTACCATTGCAATGTAACTGTAGGCAGAAAAACTGTATGAGTTCAGTCACATTTGGTAAATTTTAACCACAGAAAGGCTCTTTCAGGAAATTCTTTTATTTATTATTTTTAGTTCCTTGGACTTATGCAGCTTTATGACACTGGACCAGAAAGGATTAATGAAGTTTACAAATATTTAATAACTTATTTATGCAGTGATTTTAAAAAATCAACTCAACTTGAGGTTTGCCAATGTTGGAGCTACAAAGAGGGCAGAAGAATATCCCATTATCCAAAGCTTGATACATTCTTCTATCTAATTGACATATCAACTCCTTACAAAATATTTAATATGTCCAAAGTTTTAGCAGTGTCTCCAACCAGATTCTTTTTGATGTCTCCTGTAGTTTTCTGCTATGCTGGGCTTTTTGTTGTAATTCAGTTATGGTATGAAACAATGCAATTGCATATTCACACAGTCACTGGAAGTCCACATTCTTACTCTTCTCTGTAGCAATATGACTACTCTTTTCTGTAGTGTTCAACAGAAGTAAAACATAAAGGCCCAGGGCCAGAATCTTTTGGAATCATAGCTAATGAATAAAACTTACTGAACTTTCTTTCTCCTCTCAAATTAAGCTGGTAAACTTTCCCACATTTTAAAAGAGGTCAGGGAAATATATAATTATGCTATGAATGTTTTTATTAAGCTAGTTCTTCCCAAAAAATAAGAGATTATAAACATGGGCAATTTGTCATCTTTTAAAATGATAAAATATAGTAATGACAATTAAAATTCTAAGTTACGATGAGACAAATCCTGCAACCTCTTCATCCTAAAACACACATTTATTTTAACATAAATTATAAGCAGATTTTTGTTGTTTAGGGTTTTCTGTTTTCTTTTTGCAGTATAAAGGCCATTGAAGTGTGAAAGCAATTTTTCTTTTGTAATAAATCCCCATTACAGGGATTTTCTATTTATATTTCTGCACCTCTAATCAGTTATGATCCTTCTGTGCCGTCTCAGAATCACTCACTGGGGCTACTCAACTCCCCTCCCCACAACTTTACAAGTTGCTATACTTTTTAAACAATCATCTGGAACTTATAGTATTGCCCCTATTCTTGAAATTATTCTTCAAATAAAATCAAGCATTTAATTCGAAAGCATAAAGCAGTTAAATGATTTTTGTCAATGGGAGAACTTAGAAGCCCTGGTAGGAGAAGTGTTATACTTCATAACACCCGTTGATCTGATTGTTTTGCCATTGTTTAAGGATTTGTATCCAAAAATAAAGCTCTCTATCAACAAAATAATTATTTTATTGATAAAATTGATAGTCATTTCCCCTCAAAATATTCCACATACTCCACGTTCCTCTGGAGGACGCATAGAGATCTCAAGACCTTTTGCCATGCTATGAAACATCACCACCATATTTGCCCATATGCAACTCTTTGTCCCAGTTCCCCTCCTCTAAAATAAATAAAGACTGAGTAGTCTCACCCTCAACTTCTTTGTTCCCGGTGTCTTCCTTCACAAAAGACACTGGACAGCAGTTTGTATGGGACGGTGCCCAGAGAACTACTGGCACCCCACATGCACTGCTATTAACAGTAATAAGAACATGAGTTACATTTATAATCAAAGAAAACACAACCAGATCCCTGTTCCAGTTTAATAAGATAATTGAAATTACCTCATGCAAGGTGTTCCATGACCAATAAATGTTTGGACGGTGGCCAGTGGCCTCCGGATATACAGGCATTTGATTATAAAGGATGTTTGGCTGTTTCCCAGGAAGAACAGATTTTTTTTTTTTTTTTAAAAAAGGACAAGAGTTATTTTCCCCCTTTCTGTGTATACGGGATGAGAGACAGCAAATGTGGGATTACCACAAGGTTGTATCAGGAACCATTTGGCCAGAGATGAAATATTTAACCTACCAGGAGATGTTTTCTCACCTTGTCTCAACCAAGGGCTCGCTGACTGGAAAGGACTCAACTTTGGGGGTAAAGTTAAATATAAAGTCATAAAGACCTGGAGAGCGAACTCCTGTGATCCAGTCAAGTTTGAATAATGAGATTTTACAATGCGGACAATCTAGTACTGATGAATTGGGGTAAAATGTGGGGAAAAGTACTCTTCTCAATTAGCATTTTTCTTTCAAACTGTACTAAGAATTGTACTTCCATAGTGACTAATAAAGACACTTCGTATTTTCTGTCTGCTTTCATACCAACTTTAATCAAGAAATCAATGTTTTAAAATTCATTCATTTGGCTGAGTCAGATCTTTTTTGATGCTCAGATTTTGTTTTGCTTTTTACTTTTCACTTTAGCTACCTACATAAGAGAATTACTGGAGGTGATGAAGCATATTACCTATGCTGTGGGCATTTCTTGAATGTATCCTGGCTGGGAAAAAAAAACATGGCAAAGTGTCCTTTTGGGATTGCATTAACTTCTCTCTCATGTTGGACAGGCAGAGAAAGGCCACCCTTGAGGATATCACATTCATTTCAAACAGAAGTTGGAAGAGAGGGAAAAAAATTGAAAAGGTGGGGAAATTGAGAGCAGAGAAAAATAAAGGCACTGAAATTCCTAAGAAAAGATTAAGCAGTAATTTATCAATCTGTACTTACATAAGAGAATGACAGACTAGGAATTAGCCAGTCTCCATTTATATTATATTATGCCATATGCCTTTACTGATATTTCAGTGTTTCTGATCTAAAAATGGTAAATTGTGTAAATAAATATAATACTAAGAATTGAAAGAAATTTACCTAAAACTGCAGCAGAAGAGCTGCTTTAACTTATATGTGAAGATTCAGGGATATATTTTTGAACGAAATGCTTAACTGATTTGAAGGAAATCAATTAAGGAGTGACTTTCTACTTTTTCTATGAGGAGCTTTACAGGTAGTACCAAAATCTCTAGAGAACAAAAAGTACCTGGATCCTGTGGAAGTGGAAAAGAGGCTTTCCTATATGGTGTACAATCAAGAACAACATTCACTGAGTATTTTCAATTGGTCTTCTAAGTTCTTAGAAGTTACAAAGGATGGCACTGACTCTAGGCTGGGACACATATCACCCAGGTGTGAGAAGAAAAACCACACCAACGCATCACCTACTGAAGAGGTTCAGTGAGCGGAAATGGAAATAAAGAGTTCAATTAGCAACCACAGATAATTTGTAGGTCTTGAGCCAAGTTTACACAAATAGACGTGTTACTTCCCTTTACATTCTTAATCTTCTGAGTCTCAGCAGGGGTTGAAACAGTTCCATATAAAAGAACAGGGCAATTACCAGGCCCTTTGAACTGTACTGTGTAGGGCAATTCCAATGGGATCCAGTGTTTATAGGCAAATTAGTAGCTTCAGTGGTTTACTGTTAAGCTAACAAGCCATTAGAAGGTTCTGCCCTCCAAGCACAATCTCTGAAGGTATTCATAAATTTTGGTTCCGGTTTAGAAAAACATAGTAGTTGGTTAAAACTAGTGTACCTGACCTCTCTATTCTCCCCCTCTGAGATTTGAGCATAGAGTAAAAACTGTCAGGAACAGCATTCTGTGAGCTTTGCACTGTGGTGTTGATTTTGTATTTTAAAATGTACTTGTGAGCAAAATTACTTTGCTATTAACTAAATGAAGAGAACCCTTTGGCTTATGCTCTTTGGAAAAGGGGGAGGTAAGAATGAATGGCTGAAGGAAACCAGCTGACCCAGCATTACCCATTTCTCCTCTGCTGTCTTCTGTTAGATGCCTCTGAGGGACAGAAAAATCATATGCCATCTCTTAGAGCCACAGATGCTGAAGTCAGGACCCTCCATGGCCAAGAGATTTCTGACTCTTTTGGAGGTTGCTAGCAAAGCAGGAGAACTCTTCTTTTGCTTGTGATAACCTTGCATCCCTCTGCTTCTTCATTTACTCTCCTTTCTCCCCATCTCTTCTACACTCTACTCTCGTCCCACCACACATACTCATATTTGTTGACCATTTTGCTTAAGAGAAGAGTGGATAGGGTATGATGAAATATTCTAAAACAGACAACCAGTGTCAGGTTAACCACAAACTTAGAAGCAACAATTACGCTATAGTCGTTATGTTCCAAGGAGAAAGGCTTAACCCTGAATGTATATTTTTATCAAGACACTGATGACATCTACTTTTTAGATTTGAGATGATTTGCTTTTGAAAAATGTTTTCCTTCTTCATTGCTTATGTTTCCAGAGTAAAAAGTGTATTACAATAGGCAGACTAAGAGATCTCTTGTTCTAATTCTTTTAAAAAAATCTTTAACCCTTTTTTTCCCCTCAGGGATAAACTCAGGGGATAAGCTAATACAAAACAAAAATAAAACAAAGTGGTTCCTAATAGATTCAATTAAGACACTGAATTAACATACACAGCTCTAAAACAATAATGCTAGTGCAAGACACCCTCACTAATAGACTGAGTTTAATGTTATCCAACAGAAAGTTGCTAAACTGAGTGTTGGGATAGTGCAGGCAAACAGATTTCAATACTTTAAGCCAAATCACCTGTTATTATAGAAGAAGCACTCTGATGAATTTTATGTTCCTATAGATGCTGTGAGATTTTTCAAAATGAGATTTGCTAGAGGCTCACATTTTTTCCAAAGGCAAAACAAAATATTGTGAACAATTCAATCCTAAGAAGCTGGAGTTAGTAAAAGTAGTTAGGAATTGTCTTCTGGGAACCTTCCATAGCAAAGTCTTGACTGGTCAAGTTCATCAATGTACAAAGAAACAGTCAAATTTATGACTTCATTCATGTTCATTTGCTTTATACTTGTTATTTGTATCAGTCAAAATATGGGAGAATTAAATGCTCATGAATTACCCATTTGTGAATTACTTCTGACGTGAAAGGAAAGAGAATTTCCCTCACAAACTGCATCATTGCCTTGCACCATGGAAGATTCAATTTCAGCTCTTATTCTGTTCAGAAATGGCCTCTTCCTGCCTAAAGGGATTTAAAACACCTGTTCCATGCCATGGTATACTAAAAACTGATAGTGCAGAGAGGATGCAGTCAACAAAGAACACAAGTCCAGACCATCCAGGAAACTAAGACAGAGAGCTGCAGCAACATGCAGCCATTCCCCGCCATTCCCACCAAAGAGTAAAGCAGGCAGCCAACAATATGCAGAGCATACCAGAAGCAAGCTTTCTGCGGAAATCAACTGGTCAAAACCTAGGACTTGGATATATACAAAAGCAAAGAATAGCAATTTTCTAAACTTAGTAAACAGGCCCTAAGGAAAGATGCAGGCATTACAATATAGACAAGAGAGAACAAGAACAATGGACAAACATTCAAAAATGACCAGAACAGGAAAACTCCCACAGCCACATTACCAGTCTCCCAGAGAGGAAGATCTGGGTATTAGAACTCCCTGAGTATGTTCTATGTCTGACTTTGTCAGTTGACAGAGAAAACTGTAAAATTCTCATTCCAGAGGGTAGAATCTGTCATTCTCCATAAATTCCTATGTCATTTTTATAAAGTGTCTATTCTAGCACTGTTAAATGTAGATACATAAGCTAGGTGGCCTCTATTGATAGTCGAGAACCTGATAGCCAAAGGAGTATAAAACAGGTCATCAATATAAAAAAAGTATGTAACTCCATGAGTATAAAAATACTGATGGACTGCTTTTTAGTTAAGAATAAACAATACTTTGTATCATTTGTCTAAAATAAAACACATATTATCTGCAAGGTCTAAAGAGAAGGGAAAAGGAAAAAAATAATTTAAAAAGAAGTACCCATTACAGAATTTTGACTTAATAAAGATGATTTCTCCCTGGGCATACTACATACTTTATCAGGAAAATCTCAGTTTATTCAGTGTCCTGTGTGTCACCAAGGCTACCAAATGCCCCTTCCATAAGCCAAAGAAGTAAAAGGGTAACAACCCAACAGGAAAATACGCAGCATTCTTACCACATGTGGTATAGCAACAAGAAGTTCATACCTCAATGAAGGACTTGGCTTCAGTTCTTTAGTCAAAAGAAATTACGAAATACCATATGCTACTTTAACTTGGAGGCAGCAATTTTCCAGTGTTCTCAGAGACAAAAGGTCTGTCTTACTATTTCCCTTGGTCATCATTTCCCTACTTCCCAGGTCACTGAAAGGACACTGGGTACTGTGACTACTGCTGTTTTACAGCATTATCTTCATAACATTTAAATATGGTCACACTTTTCCTTCTCAAATATTTGTGCTTACTGCTTAATTAAGTTGGTCAGCAGGAGGAGGTAGGACCATCAGAGTTTAAGTTATATTTCTTACTGATGATGAGAGAAATCAAATTAGGAAGGAAGGGAGGAAGGAAGGAAGGGAGGGAGGGAGGGAGGGCATCAGACTGATCACCTGGGTATTCACCACCATTACCATGGGCCACAATAATAGTTCATTTATGAAGGCATGTCCTGCAGTTTATACTGGAGGAGGTACAATCAAGAGAAGAAGAGAGTGGGTTTGCAGATAAAAATGAATATTAAAATGGTGCCACTGTCCATTTATGACCCTATTATTTTACGGAATCATTTAACGAAGAAATTGAACAAAAACCCCATGTATCTCCATTCAAATACCAACCCAACATGTAAACTATGTGGCTTTAGGTAAAGCTG
Source organism: Callithrix jacchus (assembly GCF_049354715.1). NCBI lineage: Eukaryota > Metazoa > Chordata > Mammalia > Primates > Cebidae > Callithrix > Callithrix jacchus. The sequence goes on along the minus strand of NC_133509.1, from coordinate 67,911,195 downwards.
CATGACTGATATAAACTACTTACCATTTTATCTGTGATGAAATAATAGAAGCAGGTGTTCCTGCTGGTCTAAGTGAAATACACTCACTAAACAATTTTATAATCTATCAGACTGTTATATCAGTGATGTATTGTACTATTGCATTTTTCTTTGGCCTAGATTACAAAAAATATACCACAAACCTCCTGCTAAGCATCAGAGAATGAGGTCCACATTTCTCATGCTTTTTAAAAAAATGCCTATTTACCTACCAAAACAAGCTTTCGGTAACTTTCTTGTGAGTAAACCAACATTGTTCAAATTCATTTATTTCTCTGTAATATTTCAAAACTTTGTGGCTTTGGAAATATCTCTTAATAAAAAAAAGGGCTACAAATGTAGGGAAATGCAATGACTGATAAAAATGAAAACTGGTATTGAAAGTTTTATATGGTGACTTTCTATTGTTCCTAGATCTCATTAGGAGTTTCTCTTTGATCTAGAAATTTTTAAGCCCCTGCCAGTGCCAATCAGCATACCCTGTAAACATGTTCACTTATGGAGGCATGGAAGCCACTACTCTCTAGCATTCTTCTGCCTACTGATAGCTAGGGACTTTCTCAGACATATTATCTGCTGGAACTTGATCATCCACTGAGCTGACATACATGAACAAATGCTTATTAGCCCTTGTCAAAAAAGCGTGCTTCTCTGTAGTGATAGACTCATGGGGCTCTGGACCAGTGCTCAAGGCCTCTACACCCAGCACTTAGGCACATGGAAGGCATGTAATAAATTCCCATTGAGAAAAAGCATATGTGACTAAAAATAAAAACTACAGGGTGATAACAAAGTTGTGAAAACCTGGCTGTCTCTCGTGAGGGTGGTAGAAGTGGAGGACCCCACAGCAGAGACCCTTTAGCTGATGCTTAAGCTTTCTCACTTTCTGATCTGAAAATCTGGTGGTGGCACCACATAGAATGTGGGGACATTCTCAGCTCAGAGGAAAGAGCCTGCTGGTAATTCTTCAGGCCTGCCAGCCCAGTCCAGAGCTAAGATAACAGAAGGTAATGGTCAGATGATGTCCCTCACACCATTCAATTCATCCAAGTTAGAGAAGCACCTCCTGAAAGGAGGGCTAGAGTTTGTCCAGATCCAAAAAGTACCATTTTCCAACCCATTTCCCAGTGGTCACATTATTTCAAGTCTCATTTTAACACTGAAGAGACTGAGGAAAAATACTGATTTATCCTTGACAATTTAAATGGGATGATTTGGATTAATTAAAAAATGCCTCTGAAGAGCTTGGGGCACAAAAGATACCACTAAACTGAACAAACATTGCTTCTGAAAGGCACCGCAGGTATCAGGAAAGCAGAAAACCCAGTTATCCTAAGATTTGTAAATCAGACACAAAGAAGGACTTGCAATGGATTGCAAGGCAGATAGCAGATAAGAAAATGGCCACGGCTTTTCAACATGAATATCTATTTACAGAGACATGCCTTGGTCATCAGTCATCTCTTCCAGGTGACAGGAAGGTAAGTTACATTTCTTTTCCTCCAACTTAAAAAAAGAAAAGCCAGTGGTTTTTAACTCAAAATGTAGTCAATTCCATGGCAATGCTATCCTTGGAGTGCCTTGCTACACTGCTAGGAAGAGTGTTTCCACCAAAGATCGGCTGGAGCCTCCAGCAATGGAGGCCTTTGGATGGGTGATAGGGAGTTGTTCTTTCTTCAGTGTACTGTGTGGTGTTTCCAGCTAGCGTAGGTTCAGAGTCTTTCTGGGGTATTGTTACTACCCAAAAAATGTAATGGTAATAAACTGAGCAGATATATTTTATAGTAATCAATATTCAGTGAGTACGTAACAGTGTCTTAATATATTATTTCAATTAATCTTTAAAATATCACCTCCATTTCACATGAGTTCCAATTATTATATTCAGTTTACAGTGAGGAAGGAAAGGCACTCAAAGGCATGCAGCCGAGCTGAGGCCCCAGTGGAATCTGAGTCCAGAGTCTACAATGGCAGGAGCATGACATTACTAATTGTTTTCCTAAGGTACTCTCAAAAAAAAAAAAAAAAAGACCTTCAAATCATAACATCATATTTAATACTTCCCTACACCAAAATACAGAATCTGATTTCCTGGAAATAAGGTAGATATATGGAAAGCTTCCTGGAAATGCTATTTGGAGTTACTGAGATCTGTGATTGAAATGTGATTTGGCCAGGGTAATGGTGTACCTCAGAGAAGAAAGCAAATTCCCTATTCTACACTCTCTTCTGTGTCCTTTGGTTACCAATGCCTGAAGATGGAAATATAATTTTCAGACTTATCAGCTTTCTGCAATTAAATTAATAAATATTGCAAGGTATGGCACAGGCCTGCTTTTCATAAGGCTCTGAAGGGGAAAATGATTTCTAAAAGTCAATTTTCTAACATCTTGAAAATGTTCTCAGTATGCTAACTCACTAACAAACTACAAAAGAACTGTTATAACTTCACATTCTGCAATATCTAATATGTATGCAATCTAACAAGACTACTTCTTTTTACTTGGGAATCACTTTTCAAGTGAAGAGAAAAGCACTAGAAAAGAAGGACAAAAAGTACGTAAGTTGGTTTCTAACCCAAGTCAACTTTAATGAAACTGAAATCCTAGGTAGATCTGAAATACTTGCTGAGATTTTTTTCTATGGGCAAACACACACACACACACACACACACACACACACACACACACACACACACATCGTCAATATCAATACCACCACCACCACCACTGCCACTACACCACCCCCCCACCAACTCCACAACCACTCACATCTCATTTAGTTAAAATGTTTCCAAACGCCACTGAAAATGTATTGTCCAGGAAAGGCAGGAGGCCTGCAGAGTTGGACTGTCTTCTAGTTGAACTACATGACCCTGGTTATGTTATTTATCTAAATTCTGGTCTACATTTTTCCTAGAGCTGTTTATATTTTGTTAATTAGGTCCATTAATTTATCTGGCAGAACAATTTCACAGCAAGACTATACCTCTAATTTTCCAACCAACCACTACTTTTAGCCTTTAGTTAATGCTGTGAGAACTGAGATTTTAAATAAACCCATAAAATGTTAGAATTTTTTTTTTACCCTTTCTCTCTACAGCCCTAAGACGTCAGAACTTGACTTAAATTTTCCATGAGGACAAGGTGTGACCAAAATTTCCACACTTGCAGGTGAACACTTATTATGTCCCTTAAGATATTTTATTTGCTTGGAATTCAAATGTTATTTCTGGAGTTTATAGGTGCATAGATTTGGATATTTCACTAATCCCTTTAATCACAAGTGTGAAGGATTTAAAAGTGAATTTAAAAAGGCACTTAGTCTAAAATGAACTTGAAAGGCATCTTTAAAAATCTAAAGAAAATTCCTATACAATGTTAAAAGATGAAGGAAAATAATAGGTAACATTTAATATCAGAAACTGGAAATACATTTTTGGCTGATAAGCCTCAAAAATATCTTAAGTAACCAAAACTATTATTTTGGGTAAAAAAATTTTGATACCAGCTAGTGATGTTAGTGTGTACAGTGCATTGATTATGTGTCTGCTAAGCATGAGTTTTGTTTCTGTTTTTCAGTTGAGGAAACTGAGGCACAGAGAATTGAAGCAACTTGCTCAAGATCACACAGATAATTAACAGTCGAGCCTGGTACTGAATTTTCAATGAAATCAGAGTCCAGAACCCACACTCTTAAAACACTACTTATACTGTCTATTATTAGAGTTAGATTAACTATAAAGAAAGCTTTTGACCTAAGAATAGTGAGATTAGAAAGTATGATATGTAAAAATAACCACGTACAAAGGAAAGAAAATTGTTTATTTCTGCGGGATAAAGAAAAACCAAAAAACCCTCCATTTACAACAAATCAAGGGTTCAAGACAATACTGTAGAAAGGACTTAGTAAATTAATTGTTGATCTCTGTAATGTTTACTTCCTTGTGGCACACAGTGATCTTCTACCCACAGGGAAGAGGCATCTAGAGCTCCCACACTTTTACAGAGGGAGTAAGTGCTGAACAAGTCTGTTTGAAACATATGTCTCTTTGAAAGTTTAATGGAGGCTTTTTCCTCATTCTCCTTGTTGCTCTTTAGGAAACAGCCTGCATACTTTCAGGGACGTCTGCCTTACCTTGTTCTACTGGAAGAGGCAAGCACTCCTTGTTCCTAAAGAAAAAAAATGATCACTTTGATCATGCTGCCTGTAATGTCAGACTCTCTCCATGAACAATCCACTTATTTTAAAAGTTCATCCTCACTAATGAACACTGAGTGTGTGACAGAGTTTGGAGAAGAGTCCCTGTTAGACACCTTTTACAGCAATGCTTCTGAGATCATCAGAAGCAGCCCAGCTATGTTACCCTGAAATGCATGGTTCTCCTCAACCAATGAAGCATATACATTATGGTATGTCCTTTGGGTTCATAAGCAACCTCAATAATAGTCCATTTTCAGTTACATGTCAAGACAGCTCGAACTCTTAATGTTCTCATAAATAAATGGTCTAACCATTGGGAGCTAATTGTCACAGTGGGACAGTATGAAAGGCTTGTAATCATGGCCTTTATTGTCACAATTAATTTTCATATTGTAGCAAAATATAACCTCAGGAGCCCCTTAGAATGAAAAAAAATGACTTTGTACTCAAATGGAGAGTTTATGTGCTTTAAATAAATTCTGGTAATTCAAAACCAACTTAATCTCTTCAAAATCAACAATCAGCATTTTCTTACTATGTAGAAATGATAACTAAAGCAGTAAAATTTCACTTCCAGAGGATAGATGAGCACTATTCATGGACAAAATAATTTCAATATTTTGTAGATTTATGCTTTTAGACTTATGTCACAGATCATTAAAAATCTACACTTATTTAGGGCCAGAGTACATTTAGAGACAAAGTCAACTTAACCTAGAAGTAGATTGGCAATATAAACATCTTTGTTATATATCCATCATATAAAAGCATGTTAATATATCCAAATAACTTTCAGGACGTATTACTAAGTAAAAGTTAAAAAAGTGATGAGATTTGAGGAAGTAATTAGTGCTCAGAACATACCACTGGGGTTTACCTGCACTTTTTATTTTTTTACAGTAAAATAACAAAGGTTCAGTTTTGGATAATTAAATGTACAGAGGATTCAAAACTCATTTGCTTCACAGGAACAAAGATTCAGTAATTATCTTCCCAATAGCAGAAGGGAATTGGGCAGTGTGGTTCTGACTGGGGCTCTGCACAGTGTGGCATGCTGTTTGCTTCATTTAACTTTCTTTAATATTATTAATCTTCAGGAAATTAGACTCTGCTCCAAGCAGTGTGAACTGACATCCTCAAAACAACTGGATAATCAGGTAGGAAAAACCTTCTCTCCAAGACACAGCTGCCACTAGAACTTGATTTTTCTTAATCATCTCTCCCTGAGAGGGAGAGATGAGAAGAATGTTTCCCTAACAAAATTTTTGGCATTGGCATGCTGAAAAGATAATTGGAGGCTTCATATAAATCAGTTTGGCTGAACTTAGTAAAACGAAGCCAAACAAAAATTACCCCCCAAATGGACTGAATTCCGTTAAATAACCAGAGGACCTGTGTGTCTATTTCTGATCTGTGTAGAACTGGATGCTCTCAGAGCCGGCATCAAAGGCATCTGATCAAGTGCCTGCTCTGCTGTATATGTGCTGCTGCTCAGAGCATAGTGGTCAAAAGTATGAGCTCTGGCTGGAGGCACAGCTCATGCTTAAAATTCAGGCTAGAACACTGTAGTTTAGATGTGTTACTTTCCACATATCAGTTTTCTCATCCCCAAAATGTAAATGAGACCTATCTCCTACATATCTTGGGAAAACCAACTGAAATAAGGTCACACGGTATGAAACTTGGCACACACAGTGCAATAGAAACTATTAGCAACAATAATAAATTATTATCATTAACCTCATGCAAATAACTAATTAGAATAAAGCACTGATATAATGGAGCCACCAAGAAGTAGTGTGCAGTAGCATGAACAACCCTGGATTTAGATTCAGAAAATTAAACCAGAAGTCCAGCTTTGTGGCTTGGCAACTGTGGGACTCGGGGCAAATGGCTTAAGTTCTCTGAACTTCAGTTTCTTCATATAAATATGGAAATAATAATTGTCAGCACAGAACACGTGAGATAAAGTCTGTTTCAAAGTGCCTACTACTGTAGCTTAGCACTAAGTAAGTGCTTAACAAGTTATTAGTGGAAACTCAATCTTTCTGCAGAGCTGCAATTATAAGCCTCTCTTCCAGGAGTTAAGAGACAGAGAACTGAATCAAGGGGAGATTTTGGATCTGTAACTGGTATGAATTTGACCCAAATTGGCCTCTTAGGTGTCATTATTGCAATTAACTTACAAAGGTAAAAAAGAGCCTTCTTAATTCAGTGTCAAACTCACCATTCCCCTTGGATTTGATAGAGATACGCCCCTTAAACTGTGAAAATCTGTTCTAATACTGCCACCACCATTTAATATTTGTGTCTATATCATATAACACAATGAAAGTCTAAAGCATATAAATCAGGCCACAGTGGAATAACTGATAATAGGATATGTTTATATCATAACATTCCCATAAATAAAGCATTTGAACATGCTATATCAGACTAGAGCTAGTTTTTATTGACAGATATATGTACACATTCCACTTATAATTCACTAAATATACACATAACACATGTTCACATAGTGCATGTATTAGTGAATATAAGGTAGTGAGTTCAATTGAAATCCTTTCTACTGTATCATAAGCAACATAAAAATTCCAAAGGAAATTGGCTAAAATGTGCACAAAATTCCCCTAAAGAAATTTAGTGTTTAGGAGATTATGCATGATTTGTGAATGTGATATCATAGAAAACAATGCAGGAATAAAATGGCCAGGAATAGTGAGGAATTTTCAGCAGCTAGATGATATTCTTTCCATGTGAAATAAACTTAAAATATTAACGGAGGTGGAATAAATAAATTCTGAAACAACAATAATTCTACCATATAAAACTTAATGGATCTAGGAGCCAGTAGAGAACTATGTAGTACACAAGGTCAAAACAAGATAATAAAGATATTTTCCTTGAACTTAAATCACCCATGCTTAATCCTCAGCACTGCTCAATCAGAAAAAGTCAACCATTAAATAAAATGGCACTATGTCAAAGGCATGGGGAAGGGAGAAGAATTTAGCATCAAAATCTATGAGTTGAATCATCTTGTTCTTGATCAGCAATGGTTGTGACGTTTACAACTCAAATGAGCTGAGACTCAGACTTTATTAAAGATATTGCCAGAGTCCACTAATCTGTGTTAAAAGTTATTTGTCAGTTATTTCTCTTAATGAAGTTCACAAGGCCTTCACTATCCCTTTCTCAGGCTTCCCCCCCACAACACCTTGAAACAAGCTCAAGTCAAAGGTTAATTCCATGTTTCTGGAGAACTTTGGGTGGGGCTGGGGGCATGGAGGCACAGCCAGTTAAGAGACACAAAGATACTCATCCAGAACTAGGAGGCACCTGATCTAGAAAGGAACCTCTGGGCCTTCAAGTCCATTTGCTTATAATTTTTCTGGGGAGATAAGATGAAATGCAGAATAATTAGTACTGTGGAAAGTGCCTGATACCAAAATGGTCTTTAATTAATGCTTGTTTAATGAATTAAAAAATAAATGACTGAGGAATGAATGAATAAATGAATGCACTAATAAGGCAATATATAATAAATGCCAAATTATCCAAGGTTTAGGCCACCCCAGGGGACTTGAAAGAAGACGGTGAGTTATTGAAAAGATGGAACTGAGTTAAGCTTTTAAGAACAGGCTTAAAATTTATATTTAAAATACTAAATATGAACATGAATTATCTGTATGTATACAGACATATAATTTATGTATATACATATATATATTATATATACATACAGATAGATAATTCATGTTTATATTTACTATATTAACTTTTTATCAGGCTATAATGAATGTATCCTAAGTGGCGATATTTACAAAGAATTCATTTATTTACCAAGGTAAAAAAATACTTTAACTATAGTATTAATCCTTATATAGTTATATGGTTCATTCTGGATAAACATCCTCAAAATTAAAGTAACAGTTTGCTTCTGATATTTTCATCAACTGCCAAATATAAATGATAATATTTATTTTCCATTGTCACTGAGGCACTGACAAAAATATATTTTAAAGTATCTGCTGATTACAAAATGCAAAACAATGATAATAACTCTTCATATGACCCTTCACAAATTCATTAAACTCTCTGAAGAAGTTTCTCTAGTAGAAAAACCAACACTACTTCAATTATCTTTCAAGAGAGCTTTGCTATTTGCAATTCTCTCACTGTAGTACTCCTGCTATTACATACTTTTGCTACAACCAGTGTACTTAACTGTCAAAGCCTAATTGTTGTAATTTTCTAGCTTGTAAAATTTGCTAATTTTTTTTGTTGTTGGCAAGTTTGATGATTCTGATATTGATAAATGTTTGTTTTCCTCCTCCACTCCCATCACCATTTACCTGAGTGCATATTTTAAATACCAGTGGGGCTTCGGAATACATGTTAAGCATCTGGGTAAAGACATAAAACAACATGCAAGGCAAATGCATTTATCAACCTGATCTCTTCCTAAGATTTCGAGGTTTCTCGAGAACTCTGGGCATAGAAACTGGCCTTTGGATTTCTATTGACTTCAAAAATCTAATTGTTGTACTTCTTTTGGTTTGGGAAAATAGCATTTCTTAAATGTTTAGGATAAATATGAAAAAAATGATACATAAAGATCCTGCTAACATGAAAATAATTCATTGAACAACAAAATTGGTAAAAATTAGCAAAAAAAGCTTCTAGCCATTAACAGTCAGTGAAGTAGCAGAAGTTCAAGTTTTGCTGAATAGGACAAACCAGGAGACAGAAATTCTCATCCAATTTTTGGGATCATAGAATAAGATCTGTGCTTATTTGATACATTACGCTTTGCTAAACACTATATTTCACCTTAATTTTGGATATTGTAAAGAGTGACATTAAGTAACTGTGTCCTGGAGGAAAAGAAATATATACTGTGCCCCTTTAGTAAAACTGTTTTTAAATTCTAATAGAATTTCAAGGTTATTATCTATTTCAGATCAACAGTGAGGGTCAGAGTTCACAGCAGCCAGAATTTACAAACCTCCAATGGGTTTTGATTGACAGCAATCAGCATCTCTTCAGCATCACTGAGGGAACAAAGTACAGGTCAAGACAGCAGGCGATTTCATCTGTCATTTTTAATTATCTAAATGATATTCACAGACAAAACCTTTCCCATCCATCAGGGCATCACATTACCATAGACAATGTTTGTTTAAAGAAGAGGCCATAAAATCAAACAATTATGAATGCAGACAAGCCTTGCTATTGACTGCATAAATAATCAAGCGAGAGTTCCAAAACTCTCTGCTAATGAATTGGTGGATTGCTGGCAGGAAGTGGCAAGTAATAATATAGACAACAGTCTAATGTCCTTATTGACTTTTACTAAAGCTTGACTATAGTCGCAAAGATTCAAAAGTGACGTCAAGCGAGGTTTCCATAGGAGCAATATTGATAGCAGTACACAGCTAAAATACAAGTAGTTAACTCTTGACCTTATGGTAGGACCAGAGATCCCCCGGGAGCACTGAAATGCTAGCAGTATCATACATCATGAACTGAGCCAACAGCCACAGGGTCCCTGACAGCGTTACCACACAGGCAAGGGGCCCTTCTTTTGCCATTTATAACACAGTAATCTCTAATAATTCAACTGCAACCCTGGAAATTAACTCTATTTCAGTTTGTTACGTGAGTAATTAAAGTCTCCTCTCTCCCCACCATTTTTGGGAACAGTGAAGGAAGAATATATGCCTAAAATACATGTAACTGGTGGCAGCCAGCTGAAATGAAAAAACCTGAAAGCAGAAGGCACTGGACCTGAGAAATGGAGCAAGCGCTCCAAGGAAACATCCCGGAAGTAGTGCATAGTTGTGAAAGTCTCTCCTTGTCTAATGTATGCCATCCATAAAAATGCACATCAGTGGTACCTGTTTTTGTGGTATATCCTTATCCCTTTAACTGTTTTAATAAGGAATTTCACCCACCTGATAAAAAACTATCAGCAAATACTGTGACCATAGCTTAACAAATATCATTTTGATGGTTTAACAGTACCCCCCGAATTAAGCAAATCTCTTGATACGAACCCATTATTATCTTAATTGGCCATTAGTGTCCCACCCCTCACTTCCCTCAACATGTACAAAATGTTGTCATATCATTTAGTAGAAAAGAATTTAGAAAATAAACATATTTACTTGAACAAATACTTGAAAAATATGTTCTAGAGAGAGAAAAACTTCTCAGCAGTATCACCAAAGAGGATCCTGGGGGCAGATTTTATATCTATGGGAAGAGCTCACCCTAGCAAACATTATTTCCCATAGCTGCTCAGCAGATCACAACCCACAGCCATGGCCACGAGAGGATCATTTTCTGCTATTACCAAATTCACATTTTATGAATGGAGAAGACATGGGATAGGAGAGAAAGGAAAAACAGTGGAGGAAAAGACAGAGAGGAAAGGAAGGAAAAATACTGTGTAGAGAGCAAAATTCAATCGAAGACAGGGTAACATGAACGGTAATACGTATTTGTTCTGGGAGACACTACTCAAACATCACACCATAACAGCCTTTCATCTGTTAGCTTCTAGGGGCTTTCCAGACTTCTTTTGGAAATATGGAAACAGTCATAACTAAACACAAAAGAATGCTGCACTAGTTTCAAAACATAATATTAATACAAGTCTTACGTTGATAAATTCCTACTTGAGCTCTGAGCATCAGTACTTTTCCTCTTAAGCTACTATTGCATTATTTTGATTACATTAAAATTTATTTGTCAGTTTTAGAAAAGTATAGTCACTGGCATCAGACAGACCTAGGTGCAGATCCTGTATTCATCATTTACTAGCTAGTGACCTTAAGCCTTTTTGCCATTATCTATAAAGTAGGAATACTAATAGCTACTTCATTGGGAGGTTGTGAATGTAAAGAAATCAGTTGTAAAGCATCGGATAAATGCTCAATAAATATTAATTCTTTCCTTTCCTTCTGGCTTATATTTGTTTAATAAATACATGTTACAATCCAGGGGTAATTTTAAGGGCAGGAAAAATATGCTACATTTTATGTCTATAAAAAGTAGAAAATGTGACAAGAGGGATGGTGCCAACATGTCCTTTAACTACTGAGATAATCCCTCTATTAGTCAAACTAACTTTTACAATATATGATCTCAGAGATTTTAGTCATTTTAACTCATTTTCTTTAAACTAAAAATGCCAACTGTAATCAGAAAATCCAATTCCAGAAATGTTTCTCTTGCTGATTTACTAGAAAACGTATTTATTCAATAAAGGGATAATCTTCATCAATACCATTCTCTTACTCATTTGCAATTCAATTAGCCATTTTTAAATCATTGTATGTTAGAAATTAAGTGTATCTGGGAGTTTGATCCAAGACTTTCTACTGCCATCAATATACCCAAGGGTGAAGATTTCTCTGAAGTTCTGGAAAAGCCAAAAAGAATAACATGGTGTCCAGTAGGATTAACTACAAGCTTATCACTTTGTGCTTTTTCTATTTCTAATCATAGAAACTTCAACACAATCGTTTCTGAAAAAAATATTTACACACACTCTCCCTATCCCCCAACCCCCTGCCACCCCATTTCTTTCTCCCTCTCTACCTCTCTCTCTTCTTCATCAAAAATTAAGAGATTTTTGAGATAGGCTGAGCCAGAATGAAATATAAAATCAGTAATTTTGATAGTGAATTAAGATGGGGCCAAAGAATGAGGCATTCTGTTTAAATGTCTATCCTTGTCTCTTAATATCTGATTATTTGCTTTTGTATCGCAATATTTCAGACTTCTGTGCCTTGGCATTCCCCTTATTGTTACCTTGATGGACATCAGTAACTCAAAGGGATACATGATACAAATAGGATAGCTAAAGAACAAAATCTGCAATATTCCCATGCACACATTTGTAAAAGAAAGTAAAGTATAGGACATGAAGCATGCCTTTTTAATTGTTTTTTTAAGAAACAGAACTAAAGTTTTTAATTAAATTATAAAAGATAGGCAGGATACAGCTATTTCAATTTTCAAACTGTTCAGGAATGAAATATGTAACAAAATAAAAGATAAACAAATATCTATTTCTTTTCTTAATGTAAGTATAGATTCCAGACCCTACAAGTGCAATGTAACACACAAATACAGATGCATACTTTCCCCCACATTTTAAAGATGGGAACTTAAGAGTATCCACAAAATTCTAGATATATTCCAGGCAAAGATTAAAGAGAAGGAAAATGCATTTAGAGGGGAAACATCCATCGTCCATATACTTGGTGCAGTACACTCTACAAATTGGCTATTAGACCTGCCCTCATCTCTATCTACAGAAGCAGCCACAGCTGGATCAGATCTATAATGTAATAGGGGGATGAGGTGTCTTTGGATAAGGGCCAGCATCTTAATTCCTGCTGAAAGAAATATTGCTGATAGAAATATTGACTGCTAAATTATTCTGAAGCAAGAACACATTCTTCTTTTCTGTATCACCGTAAGCCCTGATATAGCAAGCCATTGTCTTCTATCTTTGACTCAGACTGCTGTTTTTGGCAGGGAGGCGGCACTCTTTCCCCTATTACTACCAGGAACCCTGTTTTCACCATTGTCTTCATGACAAAAGAAAAGGTGACCTGGGTACCAAAAGTTCTGAAAAAAGTATTCTCTTTTCTGCTGTAAAATACAATCATATCAAATGAAAAATACTCACAAATATAACCATTTTTTATCTTTCTTATAAAGCAATTGTATTCTTAAAGTAAGAATCTCTTTCCACAATCCTTAGCTCAATCCTTCCCATCTCTAATTTCCTCACATACAGATTCTGTGAATACTTCTGTATTTCTCTCTCTCTCTTTTTTTTTTTAACACGAAGCATTCTAGATGACATCTGAAGAATAAAATTCTTTCCATGGAACAACATTTGGCTGACAGATGACCATATGACACCCTTCAAACAGTACAATATGTCACTATCAGAATGTGACTGCTGGGAAGTGTATATATTCAAGGTAATATTTAATGTTCAAGTCAAAACATAATGGAATTTTACCAGCACTTAATATGAACATACATAAAGAAAGGAACAACATTCCAAATTCAAAAATAATTTGTGTTTGATTTACAGAAAACCTGAAAATTTGTTACATTTTATAAAAGAAAGCTAATCACAGTTTACCTATAAAATTAAATAAAAAACAAATATTAAGATTCTTTTTCAAGATGAAGACTATTAAAGGAAAATTTATCCTCAGTTTCATCTTAATGGTATACTAAAACTTTATTCAATAAAATTAAGATTGTGGCTTCAACCTCAAGCAACAGCCCCTGCTAAACTCACTAAAGTCCGATAATATACGAGAGCTGCATGAGTGTCATTTTGTACATGACTATACTGAAGAAAAGGATAAAACCTAAGTGTCTAGTTCTATCACTTAGGAGGTTGAACATAATATTTAGTGTAAAGTTCTGTTTCTAAATAAATATTTTGAGGGTGATTAGGAAGACAAGTGTATTAGCCTGATTGTATTCTCATAGCACATTATGTTTTCCCCATGGTAAAGCTGGTTTCAAAAGGATCTTAAAAGAAATGACTTTGTCATTATTAAAAATACCTGAAAGGAAATACATGTAATTTCTGAAACAAGGTATTCATGATGAAAACTTCCCGACATAATTGTTCCGAATGTCTAACATTTGTATATTCCAAATGATTAAATAATGATTGTTTATTTGTTTCGAAGTACTATTGTTATTTACCTCCTTAGAAAGTCTTGCCAAGATTGTGTGATATATCTCACAGAATGCCAACATACCTCTTTTTGGAATACCCACAGTGTCTCATGCAGGAACAGTGCCTTTTATTGGCTCTGTAAAGCCTGAGGGTCTATTGCATACCTAGAGGTGATGTACCTCGTAAAGGTGAGAAGGGAACAAAATGTTAACAATAAGGATGACAATAGCAGTGAAAGTATCAATTATGAAGCTCTTCTTATTTGCCAGGTACAATCCAAAGGGCTTTACATGGATTACATTACTTAATTCACATATCACTCCTATGAAATAGGCATAATGGAAATTATCTTAACCACCGCCATGGAGCAGTATTGAGAACAGGCTGCTAGGTTCATATTCAGGTTCTATCATTTGCTATCTCTATAAATTTGAAAGAGTTCCTTAGATTTTCTAAGTTGTAGCTCCTCAATCTGGAAAGAAGAATACAATACATTTTTTGTTTGTTTTCTGAAACATCTCTCAGCTCTTTCTCCATTGCAGACTCACTAGAAACCCCAGTTTGAGCCTGAAAACCTTTCCCACGACTATCACAACCACCACCTGGTTCTTCCTCTTGCCTGCAGGGTCTATTTTCTCTCCCAATCACCTGCCACAGAAAACCCAATCATATTTCCAAGTTAATTTTTTTCATGGGTCCCTATTTTCTTGGGGGTAAAGTCCAAGCGCTAAGCACTTGCATTTGGTCTCAACAAGACATTCTCTCTCTACTCACCTCCTGCCCAAAATGCTGAAATCATTCTAGGAATATCTAGGAATATCCTCTATTTCTGTGTGTTTCTTGAAGGTGGAGTATGTCTTACTTGTTAATAGCTCCAGGCTGGCACAGAACAAGCACTCAAAAATTACTTTTTATATTAGAATGAATATCATGTCAATGTCAACTTTTCTACAGCTCTACATTTCCTTCATACAGGACCACTTCCTATACCTTTGCAAAGCCCTGTGCATTTGATCATGCCATTCACTCCTCCAGGAGTGTGTCTATCCATCTCTACTTGGTAAAACCACATTCACCCATGAAGGTTCTACTCAAGGTCATGCCCCCATGGGACCTCCTCTCATTCTATAAGGTAGAATTCAAGTCTTCTCCTTAGAGGCTTCCTTCACTTTTTGAGTCTACCATGACTAGTTTACCTTCCAGTAGATTTTATCTCATTTATTTATTTCTAGATCTGCTTCCTTAGCCTGACTGAAGAAATATGCAAGAACAAAGACTGTGACTATTTCTTGGTATTCTGCAGCACCTAATTGCAGGGCCCAGGACTCAGTAAATAATTACATAAATCAATCTTTGATGAATTAGTATTCAATTTAGGGCATAATGAACAAGCCATTATTTCACTGAGAGGCCCTTGTGATACGAAACCCACCATCACTCAAATCTTTTATTCTGGGGACTGGAAGGGCTTATCCTCGCATTGCTCCTTTTCCACAGCTCTCTCCTTCTCCTGTCCTCTCAGTGGGACTTAGGGATAAATGCAGGCAGCCTCCATCTGTTAAATTTCTGCATCTGGATATGAGAGGTAAATAAGGACAGGAACCTGCTTTGATGGCCTCCCAAAGTACATGTAATATCCTAGGAAAATCTTCCATCAAAGTAACAGAAGTAACAGGTATTTAGGCCAAATAATGGGTAAATGAATACTGTGGCTGAACAGCAGCAGCACAGAGGCTCTTTCTGGATAAGTTCCAGGCTTCTGAGTTTTGTCAGCACTGGCGGATGGAGTTAGAGGAGAGGATATATTTTTCTTCTCTAGGGCCCAGTGCCACCCTAACATCCAGCCTCAAATACCTGAGCTGCATCTGTGGAAGTGTGGCAGCCATTCCCCTCAGGGGTGGGACATTCCTGGTCATTCAACGCTGAGATAGCTTAAAAATGATCATTATTCATCTGACATTGAACAGACTGAATTCTGGGTACAAAAAGAATATAAATGTGTAAAATTTTGGGTGGTATCGAAGTCAAATTATGAAGCCAAGGCCCCTGTCCTAGCTTGAGAGGTAGGTGACTTAAAAGTCCTGGTCCCATGTGGATTCCTTCATGTCAATGTAAATGGCTCAACATGAGGATCAAGGGGCCGATTAAATCAACTCTGACTTCCTCCCTTAGATCAAGAGGAATACCACAGCCTTGGTCACATCCCAGAATGACAGAAACCATTTAAGAATGACCTAGAAATGTCATTAATGCTGAGAGACTATACTTTCGATGCTAGATTATCTAGTTGCAAAAGAGAAATTGGAATACATGGTTATGAACAGCATGAAGACGCCCATCTGATTCTTATTAACGTCAATCACTGTTGCGCATTATCTTGCAAAATCTGTGAACTTCCATAACAATGTTTAAAGCTTAGTAAATGTTTTTATAACTTGACTAAATCTATTTTAATAATATAATGAAAGAAAAACAACAACTTGTTGAAACTTCTGAGCCTTCAAAACTGTGGGTAAATGGGTTCCCAAAACTGAGAAAAATAAAAAAGAACAAACATCACAAATCTTTTTCTCCTCTACCTAACTTGTTATCCATTAGGAACTGATAATTTCAATAAAGATAGAAGGCTACATTAAAAAAAAAAAGGATCGAAATTGAAAGTGGACATATAAATTGGACCCCAGTACATACATTTGCCCATTGGTCATTGTTGTTCCAGATACTTGCTGGAGATAATAACAAGAGATAAATCTACTCACTCTCTAAGAAGGATTCTGGGGAACAAAAGAGACGAAATGGTGAATTATTTATGTTGAATCATTCTCCTTGACATTGGGGCCATTTTGATGAGATAAAAAAGTACTTACTAAAAGGCAAAGACAAATACTTATGGTTTATGGACTTGTGCCTGTGTCCTTTATTCAGGTAAAAGGGTAGAAAACAGTTTACTGTCACTCTCAGATTTGTTAGCCAAATCTCCATGATAGAATAAATACATCAAGAGTATATTCATATTGTACTGATTTAAATCACTGTCCAGCATTATTTGGTCTTAACTTTAGCACTACTACACTGGCAAAAAAAAAAAAAAAAAAAAAATCACAATTACAGATGTGTTCAAGTATATATATACACACTTATCTGCATGTATACATTCTTCACCACCACAACTTCCTTCCTCCAGTGGACATTCAGAAATGAGTCACTGTGGATATTCAAAACCTATCACTCATAGCACCCAAATTGGTCTTCTGAAAATTAGCTTTCATAAGGCCAACGTCACTGCTTTTGACAGCTGCCTTAGCAGAAAGACCCAGACATCTAACCGTGCCTCTGTCTATTCATGCCATGGTAGCTGTGTCAATTTGGATGCTGCCTGGTGACATAACCTGAGCAGATGCAGAACCCATATGTGCAACTCCAGATAAGATTTCCAAAGCACTGGCATCTGGATGTCAGCTTTTCTATCTTGGCCCCACAGCTGAATGTTCTGCTAGACCTGATTGTTTCTCTGCTGGGGATCAGTCTGGTGCCGCCCTGATGTGCTCACTGGCACTGCCTAGACTTCAGTGTGTTTGAAAACAGTAAGCTAGATAATTACCTTACATTGCAGCACTCCAGGAACTTACCTGATTTGTCAGTTTTAGGTACTGAAGTCTATCAAGGGAAACAAAAACTACTGGTCCTATTTCTCTAATTCGTAATTATTAAAGTTTCCTTTAGCTCCGTTGAATAGACACATAGGGTGCAGAGTCTAAAACAGCTATGAGCAACCTTGCATTTATATACACTGTTTCCAACAGGGAAAATTAGCATGAAAAGAAAACTCATCATGACAGGTAATTTGTGTCTGTGTTTTTCATATTCTGTGGCAATTTCCCCACAGCACCACAACGGCCACGTGAACAAAGGCACCGACCCCCCAAAAAGGCAAGGAAAGTGGTCATCTACACATCACCTCTCTTCACTTGCTCCTTTTCAAATAAGCCATGGATGAACTTTTCCTTCCAATTGGGAGCCACAAAATGAAATGAGAAAAAGAGACACGTGGCAAGTGTGAACCATCATAGATTAAAAATGCTAAAGCCTTGCTCAAGGGAAAAAGGATAGCTTGATAATAAATTGACAATGACGTGTCCTCCTGCTCATCTGTGCCAGCTTTCCCAAAGCAAAAACCCTCTTCCTCCCAAGACCAAACCTACCCTTACCAAGAGATGAGCAGCCTTCTCCATCCCAATCCTCAAAGTGGCCCAGGCTTCCCTGGTAAAGAACTAGGAAAAATGGACTTTGACTGATAAACTTCATCAACTAGATTCCTGGGTGGTAAATATCACTGTGATACATCAACTGGTATTTCTGAGAACATAAAGAAGATAAAAGATTTAAATAAATAGAGTACAATAAGAGTTTCACTCTTGTTGCCCAGGCTGGAGTGTGATGGCATGGTCTTGGCTCACTGTAACCTCCACCTCTCTGGGTTCAAGTTATTCTCCTGCCTCAGCCTCCCAAGTAGCTGGGATTATAGGCATGTACCACCATGCCCAGCTAATTTTGTATTTTTAGTAGAGATGGGGCTTCACCATGTTGGCCAGGCTGGTTTTGAGCTCCTGACCTCAGATGACCCACCCGCCTTGGCCTCCCCAAGTGCTAGGATTACAGGTGTGAGCCACTGCATCCAGCCTACAATGGGATTTGAAATAATTATAATAAATAAAACCCAGAAATATTAAAAAAAACACACACAGAGAAACATTACTACTGTGTGATTACTTTAAAATGACTTAAACTAAAATTACAAAATATCTCCATTTCGTAGAAATTGAATTAAAATACAAAATCTCAGGATTTTGTTTCTTTTACATCCTAAGGTTGTTGCCTTCATTTTAAAATAAAATGGAACCACCTTTATCAGCTATTAAATATGGCTTAAAATGACTACTTCATTTTAACTTCAGCAAGACATCATTCCTAATTGGTGTTTTAAACTTTTTAATTTATAAAACATGACAAATTTCAACATTTTTATTTTAAACACATAAATAGAAAACAAAGGCAAACACAGCTATGTACTCCTTCAGGAATATCATGTGGATTTCAAAGTTTATTTTTTATTTTTATATGTTTTATACTCTAGAGAACCACTGGCATGTATATTATTTCTAATATTGTCTTTTGGCAGAATAATTCATGTAAATATAGCAGAAGATTATAACGTGCTAGAGTTTTAGAGGACTGAGATTTTCCAGTTCTGGAAAACACAAAGATGTAAATTACTCCTGGGATTTTTTAGGAAGACATTCACTAGAAATATTAGAAGGCTGACCAGCCCTCTGGAAGTTGGAGAATCTCTATTCTTCTGTTTAATATTCCTCCTAAGTGCATTCATGCGAAGCCTTTAGAAGGAATTGTCCTCTCTTTCAAAGGGGTTTGACTTGGGCACAGTTAATCATCACTGTGATAAAGCAATTAAAGGTATTCATAATTAGGACCAAACCAAATGTAAGTAATCAGAAAATTAAGGGGAAAATGACATTATAATGGGCTGTGTTTTCTTTAATGACCTCTTGGCTGAGAAGGACATTCTGGAACTGGTGCATGGGGACTTAGGTGCATAATGCATTAACCCTACCAGGAGCCCAGCATGTAAATGTCTTCTTCAAGTGGTAAGAATGCACCCTGAAATCAGTTTCTATCACTGACTTTTTAACAATGCTTCCCAAAACAAAAGGGACAATTAACAATCAATCAGTTAGAAGTTATATGCATTGTCTGCACAGATTTACATCACATCTACAAAGGCACTGAGTACCTACTAAGAGCACCACAGTGTGGAAGACACGAAGATGAACAAGACAGGACAGCCATCATCAAGTTGTTTACAATGGAACAGGAAAACTAAGACATACATGAAACCATTTTGAAAATTTTCACAAAAAAACACACATGGGTACATGCATGTATATCTAAGTGGTGAATTGTTTTTGTTTTATTATTTTGTTTAAAGACCGGGTCTCTTGCTTTGTCACACAGGCTAGAGTCCAGTGGTAAAAACATGGCTCACTACAGCCTCAAACCCCTGGCTCAAGAATCCTCCTGCTTCAACCTCCAAAGCAGCTGGCACTACAGGCACACACTATCATACCTGGCTCATTTTTTAAATTTTTGTAGAGATGGGGTCTTGCCATATTGCCCAGGCTGATTTGAAATTACTGGGCTCAAGCAATCCTCCCACCTGTCTCCCAAAGTTCTGAGATTACAGGTGTGATCCACCATGTCTAGCTGGAATTTTTAAATATATAAATGATAGGATAATGTGAAAATGGTATTCTGTTTGCAAAATTTTACTTAATTGTAAATGCAATCATTGGAAATTTAGGTCCTGTCTCTACACCTGCACCTTTCATCCCAGATTAGGATATAACATTTCATTATACATTTCTTGAGGGAAGAAACAACATCTACATATACCCCAAAGCTGCATTTGATGAGCCTTATATATAACAAGCTATAAATGCTTGTTTAATGTCAATAAACAAAGTCTGTATTTTTCCTGCCCTAGATAAACTGGTATGCATTTAAGAGAAGGCTGGCTATATATACTTTCTAAAATGAATAATCTCGTAAATGCCAAAATAATGTGCAGCAATCTCAGTGGAAAAACTTGTCCCCCAACCCCACCTATCAATTACAATAATCCAGAAGGATCTCCAAAGATCATGGAAACACAATCTAATAATTTAGATATTGATTGAAATAATATAATCTCTCTTTGGGTTAATGTTGTGAGCTAAAGGTCTCAAGGTTAACGGGAGATGTCAGTAAAAATATAAAACCTGTATTTTTTTTTTCAACTAAATGAATTGTAAGCAGTTATTTTTCAACAGAAGAAAATGCAGGGTATAGAAATGGGTATGCTCCCCCATCTCTGTTTTGATGTTAGGCATGACACTCTTCGGGGGAAAATGACTTTGTGCTTTCTAAAGCTTCTTAAGTTTCTCTGAAAATCAGGCTAACTGCCCCCCTCCCAAACATAGCTGCATGAGATTCTATTAAATGCAGTTTTGTTGATGTGGCCCCAAATGATTTTCCCCTCTTTCCGTCTCTGCAGGCTGCCCCAAGTCTCCATGTCTGTTAATGACCTATTGCTTCTGTCTGATTCAATACAGCCCACTGGCTATGGAAATGGCAAGTCTCAGCAGGAGACAACAAAATGGTCAGCAAACAGGGCTGAGCCATGTCATTTTCCGCAGATACTTTCCCAGGAATGAAATGACAAGTTTTAAAATGTTGTCTTCTGCTCAGGGCAAATATTTCTTTATTAAACAAAAGTGCATGTCTTCTTGTTTCTATTCAAACCACAGCTTAAAGTATGTCACTTGAAAAACTTCCATTGTAAAATAATACCTAATATTTCTCTTACAATTCCTTTCTCTGTCACTCTCTCACTTCCACCTCAGGGTTCGAATCCCAGCTGTGCTAGCTGGTTACTAACAGCCGCTGGACCTTAAACAAATCCCTTTACCACTTTTTCCCCCCACCAAAACAAACCGAACTATATCGTAGTCTCCAGGTAAAGCCAGGTTAAATGATAGCAATTAGTTATCAAACAGTCAGATAAATTCCCCAAACTGATTAGTAACCTTCCAGTACTGAGAATAGTTTGAGCTACAGCAATCCAATTCCTAGTTAAAAAATAATATGGCTTAGCTGTGAATCCAGTGAAACTAATCATTGAGCAGAGATAATAGGTACCAACTGAAAGTACCAGGCCTGGGTGTTTTATATTTAGAAAGACCCAACAATATCTTCCAGAAGATTAAATGCTGTCTACATTCTGGATTGGGCTTTTACATTCAGTCCACCTAAATGTGATCTCAAGAGAGGATACAGTTGATCTTACTATGCATTATTAAATAGTTACTGAGTTTTATCTCCTATGTGACTACAATTCTAAAAGTATAATTTAAAATGTCATTGAACTATCCTTACGGATTAAAGATGCAATTAAAATAGTCATTGATATTATCATTTGCCTTTGTATTTATGTAGAACTTGCAGACTTCCCACTTACAAAAAAAAAAAAAAGAAATTTCTGTTTCTTTAGGTCAATTCTACCGTCGGACTAATCTCTATACCAGATGAAATTTACTAAAACATTGTATCAAGCTAAAATGAAGTAAAAGAGTGGATTACTTCAGAGGGCATTTTTTATGGTGGCCTAAAGGGTCACCTGAATTTTTCATATCTTTAGAAATGAGAGAAAGAACTGCTCTGACCTGACAATTCCTGCAGCAGTTATCTAGCCTCATGGGAATTAACTAAGCTTCTCTGTGAGGGCAATACAACCATTAGTTACACATTTTATTCATCCAGAACAACAAACTTTTTAATGATTTCGCTAATTCTCCCAAATGTTTATTTTTCCCAACAGACGTAAAGCAAAATGGCATATTTTCTTTTCTTAGACACGGTTCTCCTGCATTGTCACAAAATGACACTGTCCCATGGATTACTTACCTTGCAATCATAAATCATCAGATCCTGAATTGGCAAGTGTCTGAGAAGTGATATTCTCAAGGAGCTAGCCAACACTATTAAAAAACAGCTGGAGACTGGGTGACCAGGGCATCTGACCCAGCTCCTGGGTCTGCCCACAGGTGCATGTCTACAGTTCAGAGAGGATGGAACCTAGCAGTGAGTCGTGTACCGTGCACCCCTCCTCCCCCAAGCAGGATCCCTACAGTGCCTTTCTTACTGCTTGGTGCCCACAGGTCTTGATTTTCTATGTTCTTTAATGAGTACAGTATTACTCAGGTCAGGCTCAGAAGAAGAAAATCATTCATAAACATGTATCAGCTATAAGGAACACTGGAAGACCCCTCTTAAAATAAGCTGTTCCTTCCATCACTCTTTTCAAGAGACAAGAGTCATAATTTTATTTTGGTTGATATACAAAAACTCAGATATGTAATTTTTTTTTTTTTTTTTTTTTGAGACAAGAGTCTTACTCTGTCGCCAGGCGCCAGACTGGAGTGCAGTGGCACAATTTTGGCTCATTGCAACCTCACCTCCCGGGTTCGAGCAATTCTCCTGCCTCAGCCTCCCGAGTAGTGGGACTACAGGCGCATGCCACTAAGCACAGCTAATTTTTGTATTTTTAGTAGAGACGGGGTTTCACCATGTTGGCCAGGATGGTCTGGATCTCTTGACCTCATGATCGGCCCACCTCGGCCTCCCAAAGTGCTGGGATTACAGGCTTGAGCCACTGCGTACCGCTCAGATACCTAATTTTTATTTTCTTCTCTTTGCTTGTCTGTACTTTCTTTTCAATGTTTTCTTTTTTCCCCACTTTGTGTAAAGAGGTATATGACTACACACACACACACACACACGCATACATGAGGGAGAACTACTTAGAATTCTTCTGTAATAATATTTCTGTCTTTAAAAAGCTCGTGAAATACAGATGTGACATTATAATTATTGAATTGTGTGTTTAATTTGGCTCTTATTGTATTTAGATCTTAATATCTCAAAATAATTTTGATTTGATTCTTCTAAGCCACTTTCCTCCACTGCGTTCTGCAGACGACTACTGGTCCTGGATGCTCAGCTCACCAGTATCTGCAGTCAGTTTAGTTTCAGAAACGATGCACATTATCACCCACCCTCCCACCCATTCACAATCTTTCCTCAAGCCCAGATGAGCCTTAAGGTTTGCAAAGCTCTAGAGACTGAGGTGGGAAAGGAACCCTGGCCATACTGACTGTGTTTTGGGTCCAAGATAAACGATAGTCAGCTTCTGTCATCCTATTCCATGTCATTACTAGCTGATGCTGGCAACGACAATATGCTGTCTACCACCACCAAGGGCTTTAAAGCCAAGAAGAACACAGATCTGGCACAGATTTGTAGATATCTACACATCACCACAGAAATATAAATACTGAAACAATAAGAAAGTTATTAGTATTCATATTTGACATATAAACTTATGACTTTCTGTCAACTTTGAAAACTGATACAGGCTGAATATCCCTTATCCAAAAAGCTAGGTAAAACAACAACTCAGAAAAAAAAAAAGCTTGGGACCACAAGTGACAGAAATATTTTCATATATGTAATAATACAATTTGGAGATGAGACCCAAGTCTAAACACAAAATTCATTTATGTCTCACATATACCTTATACTTACAGCCGAAGAATAATTCTATACAGTTTTTAATAATTGTGTACACACAAAGTTTTGACTCTATTTTGACCATGTCCCACTACTACATGGTTACATGAGGTCATGTGCGGAATTTTCCATTTGTGTTCATGTCAGTGCTCAAAAAGATTCAGCTTTTGGAGCATTTCAGATTTTCTATTTTCAGATTAGAGATGCTCAACATGTAGTATAATTGTCTTTCTGTTCCACATTAATAGTCAGATAATTTGGCCATTCTTAGTGCCTGATAAAGAATTGCAGATATGTTCCCATACCTTGCAAACAATCTTTATATCAGCGTGCCCCAAACAAATTGTCTGGTCATAATGAAATCGCTGGGTTTTTTCCTGTCCCATTTGTGACCTTGCTAAGAGAATGCATGAGTCATTGTGAAGTGAGGACCCTCCAACTATTTCCACAGGGAGTTCCACATAAACGCCAACCTATTTTTTTTTTTTTTTGAAGTGGAGTCTCACTCTGTCTCCCAGCCTGGAGAGCAGTGGTGTGATCTCAGCTCACTGCAATCTCTGCCTCCTGGGTTCAAGCGATTCTTCTACCTCAGCCTCCTAAGTAGCTGGGATTACAGGTGTGCACCACCACATCCAGCTAATTTTTGTATTTTTAGTAGAGACGGGGTTTTGCCATGTTGGTCAGGCTGGTCTCAAACTCTTGACCTCAGGAAACACCAAACTTAAAAGGAGGAATATATGTGTGGGTGTGATTAGTGAAGGAGGTGACCTGTGTATGATCACAGGAAGTGATTTGCTCCATGCTGGATGATCTGATTCCCTCCTGTTGCTTCTATGGTTCAGCATCTGTGACAGGCAACTTTTTTTGAGGGCTCACTGAGCTTTCTGTATAGTATCCCAGCTAATTCTGTGAACAGTATCTCATCTAAACCAGACACCTATGTGTAGTATCTCATCTAATTCTAACACCACTGTGTAAGGTACGAATTGTTTCCATCTCTATTTGGCGTTGAGAAAACTGAGGCTTAGATAGTTCAATAAATTGCCCAAGTCCCATAACCAAGTGCAGAGATTCAAATGCAGTAATAAGTGATCCAAAAGCCACGAGTTCATGTCACATGGAACCATGTTGGTCTGTTTTCCTATGGCTTTTCTGAGGCAAAACCATCATTCATTGTCTATCTCAGTATTTTCTGCAGTCCCTGGTGCACATCAGGCACTGAGTAAATATTTACTGAACTGAAGCTTAGTATTTTCAGATTACTGTTTCACTTTTCTAGATCCTGGCCACTTGAGGCAATTCATTTTCCAACTATAAAGTCCCCATTTATTACTGCACTAGCTTCAGTCAAGTGGCCAAATACCATGGCTTTCCTCCAAAATGAGTTACCTCAAACTGCTTCCTCTCCTCACACCTCTCACTCTTTTTCAGTGAATGATGGCATGAGCTTATTCTGCAAATCAAAGCTAGCAAGGTAAATAAAAAACCCCAGGGATACGTATCTGCCACACAGAGACATCCCTATGAACATCCTTCTGAGAAGCTCTCCCCTCTGACCCTGACATGGAAGGGTGCACTTTTTGGCCTGGCAGATGATGGATTTTGTGCAATACACACAAGGAGAAGCATATCTGCATTAAACTGTTTTGCTGGCATAATTCACAGCAATGGTTGATGGCTGGTTCTACCTTCTAGCTCTTCTGTATTTCTGATTGGGTGTTTATTCCCATTCTTTTCTGAGCAAGTTGAGGTCATGTAGTATGATAAGGAGAGTAATGACATGTCACACTTTAGTCCAAAGGAGACTTTGATTCTGGGGTCCCTTTATAAAAACTCTCTCAGTTTCTTCTAAGTTGCCAATGAGAGTATTATGACAACGTCTTTGGTTTTTAAGAGAAGGATTTTCATCTCATGGTAAAAATACACTGTTACCACCAAATTTTTTACTCTGAACGAAACCTGAACTATCAAATAGGTACATTAATGTAGCAATTTACGTCATGTTCAATAGGAAATATTTGTCCTACTTTGAACCTGAGAGAATTTGTTTTTCTTTCCTTTTCTTTTGTTTTTTTAGATGGAGTCTTGCTCTGTCACCCAGGCTGGAGTACAGTAGGGCCATCTCGGCTCACTGCAACCTCCACCTCCCAGGTTAAAGCAATTCTCCCGCCTCACCAACGCAAGTAGCTGGGACTACAGGTGCGTGCCACCATGAGCAGGTACTTTTTTTGTATTTTTAGCAGAGATGGGGTTTCACCATGATGGCCAGGATAGTCTCCATCTCTTGACCTCATGATCTGCACATCTCTGCCTACCAAAGTGCTGGAATTACAGGTGTGAGCCACCGCATTCAGCCTGAACCTTAGAGAATTTTATCGGTAATGTTCTTATGTTCCTGCAGTAACAATGCTTCTGATAAACATCAGGAATTTTCTTCAAAACCTGCACATTATTCCAGACTACCCAAGACACAACAGAAATACCAGCAGATGGTTCTCGAATGCATTCTCCATGTCAAGTTCTGTGCCAAACACTTTCAACTACACTATCTTGTTCAACCCTTACAATAGACCTGCCAGGGTAACTTCCACTACTATTTTCTCCATTTTAAAGATAAAAAAACTAAGGCTTAGAGGGGGCAACAGACCACTGTAGGTGCACACAGTTAACAAATGAGCAAGTTAGGAGATAAACTCAAGTTTACTGAATGCCAAAATCCATGCACTTAATGAATCTGCCATATACTCTGCCACATCTGGAGATGTGGATACAAACTGAGCTTCTAACACAAAGCTGAGACAAGGCCCTGGTTATGAGGTTAACTGTCATCTTGCCTGGTAGGATTTCTTTGTTCATTCTTTTATTCACCAGGTATTTCCTGAGAACCTATTAAATGAAGGACTCAAATTTTATACTTTGAATATACCCGTATTAGTACTTGTTCTGGCTCACCTCTGAAAAAAGAAAAAGCATATACTGAATTTAGTAGAATTTTTAGCTTTTCAGAGAAAAGTTTGATGAACTAGGTTTTCAGACTGTGACAAAGAAATAGCTCTAACGTGCCCATTCATTCATTTTTATATATAATGAGCTAAAGCAACAATAATTGTTTAAATAACAGGTTTTAAACTTCTTTTCACAACAATAAAATATTTTCTTAGGATCATGAATATGATTTTTATATGGCCTAATAAGTTAATTTTGAATAAGAAATCATACTTTTCCCCTTTAGGATTAACATCCTAGGGCAGTACAGTATAGGGAAATAACGGCTTCCAATCAACCTCTTTGCACTCCAATGTGTCCATTTTGAGAATGGAGATTTTGATAAAACATGCATTCTTGAGATAATCTGAAGATCAATGAGATAATTCTTGGCAAACCACAGTAAGATTCTCCAGTGAAACCAATTCTGTTTGAAACATTAATCTAGATAGGAAATGAACACCAGGGTCAGAGTGATGCTTACTTCATTAAAGCCCAGTAACTTAGATGAAATGCACATTGCCGGTAGACCCATCTGATTACACTGATGTTCGTTTGCTAAATTAGATAATGGACATGTCACATCTCTTTTATAAACCCTATTCCAAAAGTTATGATTCATTTATAGACATATTTTAGTTTAAAGCCAGGCAATTTACTAATAGAAATTGTGAATTAATATTTAACTTTAAAAACCTATTCCTAAATGTCAATGCTGATATCTTATTTGAGGTAAGGACACAGGAGTGGTGAACAACAGACTTAAGAAATTTCTAGTTTTCTTTTCCATTCTTTCTTTTTAAATAAAAATACTGCAATCCCTACTTTTGATTGTTTTATAGCTCAATTGATAAGGTGTGTTCCTTTTTTTTGTTCAAGAAAATTTAAAAGCAACTAATTTAAATATGCAAAATTATCTTGAGTTGTTCATACGTGAACTTAAAAGCCGTGCAACACAGGAAAATTAAGTAATTATGCCTCCAAGTTATTTACTGCAATTAAGCTCATTTATCATATGCAAATTAGTGCAAACTGGTCTCATTAGTTACTAAATTACTCAATATGAGCTGAACAATGTAGCACTCCAGTTTGTAATGAAAAATCCCTGTAGAGGCAAGCAGTATCAATTAAGCTAATTTGCATATGCAAATATATTCACTAACTTTCTCTTTTTCTATATTTAGTTTTACATTTTCTTACCATTCTGGATCATAGAGACACTACAGGGTCACTCAACTTTCTCCCCTTCCTCTATCACAGCTAAAGGAATTAATTCAAAAATATTCCTATTATTTGAAATCATTTTATTTTACTTTAGCACTGATGTCCAGCAGGATACCATTTTAGCAAAAAGAGCCACCAGGAATAAGAAGAAACAACTTCCTAGAGATGATCATTTCATGTATATTTATACATTTCAATAAAATAAGGGTGAAATTTTAAGTCATCAATAAAGTAGAAAACAGACTTGAAGATACCACTCTTTCACAGAAGTCCTTTGAAAACACTACCATTGAATGCAAAAGGCATGTTGAGTTGGCTAGGCAGCATCCTAATAAATGATAATTTGTATCTTTGTTAGCTTTGGAGCTGTTTTAGGTATTTTCACTTTTTTTTCCCCAGATATTTGAACTGTACTAGTCAATCTTTCATTTTTTTTCTGGTATATGAGATTAAAGAAGATGCCTATCAGCAGATTTGGCATTCTCTATCCCTACCCCAATATTGTTATAAAGAGCTCCTTTTGCCTATAAATCCAGTATATTTTCCCCAGCAGAATCTTCTACTCAGTCTTCTACAATTGGCTGAGTCTCAGAGACCAGAGGCACTGTAGCTAGAAATACTAAAACAGTAACAAATATATAAATAAGATACTATTCACTTTGTTTCTTTATTATTTCAACCTGATTTTTTTTAAAACTTCTGGTACAGAACCTGTATGTTCTCATTTGTCTGACAGTAACTCTGCAGGACCAGAAGACTATATGGACCAATTAATCGTGATTCTAGGATATGCCCTTCACCAATCTTCAAAGTATGATTAACAGGAGAAACGTAGAAATTTAAAAGTAAATCTTGACCTGATTTTCTTCTAAATTTGATCCTTAACAGCCTCTGTAAAATACAGATTCTTGTTCTATTTGAGACATAACTGTACACTGTATTCCACAGTTAAAGGTGTCCAGGGAATGAACAACTACATGAACGAAATCTGACAGCTCAATGAGGTTGATAATATTATCCATCTCATCCACACGAATCTTCTATTACTTTGACTAACAAATAGAAAATCACTACATGTGAGCTCCCTTCTCCTCCATCATTTTTAGAAAATATATACTTTAACGAAACTGTTCTGCTAAAGTCATTACCACAGGCCATATTTGTGTCCTGTACACAAGGGTTATTTTACTAATAAACGATCCTTGCAAAAAACAAGCATTCCCCCACTTACGTTGAGGAAGACCAGGCAGTCAAGCAACCATCCTACCTAACCTTTTCTGATCCACCCCTAGTCAGAGAACCTCAGGGGTCATAATCTTAGAATGTTCTTGGAGGTTCTTTCTCAGTCCCCTCAGAGGGGGACTGAGAATGCCCATGGAATTCTTTTTCAGGTTGGGGTTTAATGTTCTAAAAGCAATACAAAAATTCCCTTATGGCCAAAAATAATGTGAGGTCAATGACATAGATACAAGAGTGTTTACCTAATATGGCCAAGCACGAAACTGACATATGTATTCCATATTTCCACCATTACCTTAGGGCATTTCTTACAGAACACTGTTTTTATTCTCTCAGTACTTATTTTAAATAATAAATGCATTTCTCTATTAGTTATGTACAAACATGTTGGTACTCATTATATTTATCCAACTCACAAAACTTAGTTTTATAATCCAAAACAAGTTATGAATAAAGACTATCTTTCAATTATTTTGTAAATACATGATAGTTCTTAGTAATGACATGTATTTTACAAAGTCAGTTATATATACATATATATATATGGTTAAAATAATATGCTGACAATGAATATAAACATAAACCTTAAAAATGTCCATGTAGTTGGTTTAACCTGTTTAACACCTGTGAGGTGAGTAAAACAGCATTATTATGGAGTTTGCAAAAACAATGTTGCATTGTATATAACGTAATTGTATATGACAATTATGAAAGCATTATTTATGGAATGAAAAAAACTTAAAACTTTCTGCTGAAGGTATGCAAATAATTAAAGAATTCCATTCATAAATCTGGCACCTAAGGAAAAGTCAGTCCAGCAGTTAATTTTATGACTTATGAAGATAATATTTGCTACCATTTTCTGTTTTTTAAACTTCAAAAAGATAAAATACAAATATTCTATCTGGTCTTTATATTGGAAAAGTAAAAATGAATACCACGCATACTTTTTCACATTAAAAAAGTCACAAAATGGGAACAATGTAATGCCCTAAAAGAACTTTTCAAGCAGGAACCACATTTGTGCTTAATCACATGTACTTTCCAGGAAAGATCCTACATAATAATCTCCTCGAGTTCTTGGATTTTTACTGAGCTTGCCACAAAATGCATGAATTCCAGCCTTTACCCCTTGACTTCTCATTCTTCATCTAATTTATAAAAATCAAAGAAGAATTTAGTGAACTATATAATGCCTTGATTCAGGCTCAGTAGGGCCTAGATTCATAGCCCTGTTGTTGCAAAGCTGATATCCCTTGAACCGTCAACTCTGCTGGAGAAGATGCTGCTGTCCTAAGATTCACTCCTGAAATAGCTATAGGTTCACTGAGACTATAATGTTGATCACAGTCAGATGTGAGACTGCTTTGTGAATGAAGGCCCCAGAGTTTCATAATACACAGTCTGGGCCTTGGCCCTGCCTGCATATGCTGGTATTGAAAATTGGCTTTGCAGTAAATGACTTTACATTGATAGAATCACCATTAAGTTTATTTTTTTCTCCCTTTTAGTGGAAAAGTAGTCAAATTTTAAGAGATCCCACCAAACTTTCTTTTTCCTATGAGAATATATGGCTAATTAGATATGCAGAGCAGAGACACATTACATATCTATTCAGAGAATGGGTACACCAAAAATTAAGAAGTCCATCTTACCCCTCACTCCAAATCCTCTACACCAAGGGGCACCTAGTATGCACTTCAATGAAACATCACTGGGGCACAGATAGCAGGGAAGCTTGGTACCCGATGCAGTGAAGCCACAGGCATTTTCGGAACTCCACGCTGGTATTTGAAACTGACCTCTACTTTAGTTTCCAAATTCAGTTAGCTACTGAAGTCTGTTTACTCCAACTGTAAGTGTCTTAATTCTTTCCTCTTTTTATCAGTCTTTTAAAATGCCCTTATCATTTCTTGCAAAGTATTATAACCCGAGTGTTACTATCCTGGGTTCAAATTCAACTCTGTTACCTAAAATGTGAGCTTGAGTTACTCAAGTTTTTAAAGTCTTAGTTTGCTCAATTTTAAGATGTACATAATCGTAGCACCTATCGCATAGGTCTATATTGTGAGTATTCGATGATTATATAAGAAGAGAACTTAGCATGGTACCTGAAACTTAGTACATAGTAAAAATTCACTGTATTTAAGCTGAAATCCATCCAGACTAGGCTTTTTTAAAGAAAATTATGTTTTCAATATATTATCTTCTCTTTGTATTTACACACATACACACACACATTGGTATTTCCATTAGAAATGCAAATTTTTAGATGTAATCAAAATACTCAATAACAGAAAAATGGTTTAATAACGTATGATACATCCATAGTGTGGCATGGCATTTAGCCATTAGTAATAATGAAAACCAATCCTTTCATAACACAGATATGACCATAAGATATTGATTTTTTTAAAGGAGATTGCTAAAGAGCATATAATTGGCCAATGGAGTTAATTTTTCATCTGTTTTCCAATATGCACAAAATGCTTGACCCCATAAATCTCAGACATATAAACATACTCTCACTATATGAAAACTACAAATTTCTCTTGATGCTAACTTCTCATTTCCCACCCTTCCTTTACCACGAACACTCAGATTCTTCTCCTTTACCTCCTATCACTTTTTAGGTCTGTCTTCTACACTTAATCCATATGGCAACTTTCAGTCAACAAAACCTATAACATCTCTTCAGTATTTGCCCTACTAAAGGATTTATTCTCAGCTACCTTGACATTATTAATATTCCTTCCTTGAACAAAATCAAATCCTGTGACTTGCTTCTTCTTTCTGTCCATTCCTTTCTCATGTTTACTGGCCTCTTAAATGATGACATACCCCAGGTGGGCTCTCCTTAACCCTCTCTTTGCTCCATGTAACTTCCATAGGTCTGTAACCCAACCTTAATTCGAACTTATCATTTATCTATACACCAGTGATCAGTAATTCCAGACCTAGCCTGAGGATTCTCTGCAGAAATAGGACCTACATTTCTAAGTGCTTACCTCACATCAACTTGGCTATTTAAGAGACCATCCCTTTGACTTCTCTCAGGTAGTAGAATCAGACAGCTAGTAGCCAAACTAGAAAACTTGTGGTGATAATTAAATCCTGTCATTCTTTAGCCTTTCACCTCTAATTACTGACCATGTGCTAATGATTCTTTCTCAATTCCATAGCTGCCTCTCCATTCACAGAGCTCTATCTTGGAAAAGATCTTCATTTTCCTGAACTCTGTTAAAAAATTTCCTAAATGGTCTCTTTATATCAGTATCTTATAACTCAGACTTCATAGACATTGTATTTTGATAATAACTCCAGAAATAAACCAAATCATTCTCTTATCACTCCTGCATAAAAGCCCTATCCATGGACTCTTCATGGAGAATCAAGTCCACACCTCCTGGTAATACGGCTCCTATAATCACTCTACTTTCATCTCTTATATGTCCCCACTGCATATGTGAAGCAGCCATTATATCAAACACCTAAACAGTCCCTAAGTGAGACTTATCATTACTTGTTTACATGCTTTTGTGTTTGATGTACCCTTTGGTTGGAATAGTATTCCATTTTCTTTGCCTAATAAACTCCTATTCATCCATCAACAACTTTGAAAAGTCTTCTTTGGTGCTGTATGGTAAATTCAGAGCCTTGTTCTTTTGTGGTCCCATAGTACTTGATCTGTGTGATGTTTCTCACTTTACACAACCTCCTGGTTCCTCTTTCCCTGAATGACTGTAAGCTCTTTAAAAACAGCAGCCACATACAGTGACTTCTGTGTTCTTACAAAGTATTTGAAACTTGTGGGGGCTAAGGGGAGTGTTAAATGACTATAAATTGTCAGGTTAGAGACTATGGCTACACTTTGTTAACCACACAGGTTTTTATTAACTATTTGCAAGTGAAGGAAAAGTAAGGAGGAGGAAAGAGAAGAAAGAATTCATTCCAGCCTTTAGGAATCAACCAGATTCTACCATGGCTCCTTCTTAAACAAAATGTAGAAGCCATCTCATCCTTACTGAACATTGAGACATTGTTGAACATGGTGCAGACATGGGCATATGGGTTGAAAGGTTTCCCTGCTAGTTAGGCAAAACACCTGATAAGATACCTTAAGGGATGCTCCTCTTGTTACTACTACTTCCTAACCCCTTCTTGCCTACAATTTGAGTACTTAATTTAGAGTAGTGTATAGTAGTTCTTCCACTCCATAACCATTAGTGCTAAAACCAAATCATACAAAAAGTTCTAGTTTCTATGGTGAATGTAAGATTACATAGTGCAACCATGCTCAGATGCCTTTCTTGAAAGCATCTTTACCAAGCCATCTATATTTCTCCTCAAAGCCTACAGCTTCAAACATATTCCAAATGTGACCAGCCCTATTTACGAGTCTTCTTGTATGGACATAATTGAACATTTTAAATTTTCATCCATTTATCTTTTTTCCTATACTCTGAAGCTATACAGAATATAACTAATCCTATATCTTTTTTTTTTAAATGAGGCCTTCAAATAAATAGAGAGGGCAATGATGCCCATTTGAAGTCATGTTTTCCAGACTAAACTTTCTCAAGCTTTTTGCCACTCTTCAGGTAATATGATTTCTAGTTTACTCACAGACTGATTATTCTACTCCAAATGGCATCCAGCTGTCTAGGTTGGTGTGACGGCTGATGCCACCATCATATTGTGTCTGAATGTGACCCCCACCCAAAATGGGAATGAGCTTGCAGCCCCATTCTAGATCCTGTATTCTCTCAATGAAGTATAACATTAATTTAGCATTTGGGAGAGCCATTTTACATTATATTTTTATACTGAGTTTGTGCTTGATTCAAACTCCTAAGTTTGTGTCAGTTTTAAATTCTTGCAATTACTAAGACACCTTCCTCATAGGCATCATGATTTCCAGAAAGAATTAAGAATATAATAGTCTAGGACTAGTCTTTGAATCATTTCTTTCATTGGCTAAGCCTTAGGTAACAATTTCTGACTGCTTCAGAATAGAAACAGAAAGAGCCCTGAATCACATCAGAGTCTAACAATTTATATGTCATGGCCCATACAAAACCTATAATAAAGATTCTGAACACAGTATATATGGGAAAAAAGGAAATAAAAATTTGAAGATCTAGAAAGAAATATGATTCTTTCTGTATCCTTGAAACTAATCCTAGGTTACAGCAAAGGTAATTCAAAATTTTATGTACATTGTAGAATAACAACTCCCAAGATGCATTTCAAGAAACATCAGTTATATGAGATATTAACAGATATTGGTGGAAAAATGAGACATAAGAATACACAAAAATATAAAGTAACTAAGACTTCTCAGGGCTTTAAACTTTCAAATGTGAAATGAGCTATCTGAGACCTGATGGAACATCAATATTATCTCAGAAGATTGTTAAAAAACACAAATTCCTGGACTTTCCCCTATAAACTCTCATTTAGTAGGTCTAGGTTGAGGCCCAAGAATGCATCCTATGAACAAGTGTTGTGTGATTCTGAAACTGCCAGTAGAGACACTGCTTTGGAGAACCACCAGGATTTGACAATGAGTGATTTTCTTTTTTACACAGAATCTCATAATAGTTTCCTAATGCACATACTTAAGGGAATAATAGCTAGATTTAATATAACTTTTGACAACTTAGAAAATGAAAGCTCCATAAAGGCCATCTTTATAAACTCTGAATGAACGGGGATCTGGAGTATACTTTTATTTTACTCCAAAGTTTATCTCAGAAAAACATAGCTACTTTTTCCAAATACAGTAAGCAGTCCAGATATCCTAAACTTATCTGCTTCTTCAATTCTATGTGAAAAAGTGTGTCTTCCACAGATTTTTAAAAAATGGCCATGACAACATCTGTCCTAGGAGCAGGACCAATGTGGCACAATTATCCATGGTTGAAGACAGATGTGTGGAATCGATGGCAATGTCTTAATAAAAAAAATTTTGAGTAAGTGAGATGCGGAGTTTGCAACAGATTTTCTCTAGGGCTATGTAACTACATTTTCATCCTAGTGACCTTTAACATTTATTTGCCATGAAGTTCATTGGCAAAATCAGTTATCTGTCTCCTTTTACTATTTTAAAATATACTATATTTTACCCTGACAAATTTTCTAATTTGGGGAGGCAAACATTAAGATTTGAAGCAGTCACAGATACAAACTCAAGCAAAAAGGAAATTTGGCAACACAAAAAACTGTCACAGTACTTTCACAACAAAACTTTGCTCTTCCAAAAACAATATATAGCTCCAAAGAGACACACATAGATCCACTTACAAATACAGCGCGCACAACCACTGTGGAACAGCCAGTTACTACACATTGAGCATCAACTAAATAGAGCAAATCATCTGAATTATTTCGGCACAAATAATACTTGCCCTCCCTTTCTCATTAACATTCTCTCAAAGGATGGCTTTCTAAAAAGAAAAAAATAAACTCATAAGAATGTTGGAATTCCAAGATAAAATAACAGTCAAATATACAATTGACATTTTTTTTTAAATTGTGTTTAAACATAGGGCTTTTTCTTAGTACAATATAAGCAAGCTTCTTTTTGTTTTAAAGGTACCTGCAAAATGTGACTTCCCAAATGTGCTTCAAATACTTCAATGGCTAGTGCACTGGGGCTTCTCCTTCGCTGTGCACCTATAACTTAAAAGAAAGAAAAAAAGAAAGAAAACAGAACAATTAAGTTGGAACTGTGATTCATACCTTCAGCGTAATTTCTTTTGAATGGCATCACTGGCTATTTAGTGTAACAATGAGATCTGACCCACCACCCAGTATTAATTTTAGTTCTGAGTTATCTAAGCATAAGCATAGCCTAGGTTGAATTTTTAACCTAGAAGAATATAGACTTCCAGAAACATCAAAAAAACCACATCCACACTTTAAAAATTTTCCTTTTGGATTGTTTTCCCTATAATGGAATAAAAACATATGAATATTCAGGTTCCTTTAAAATAAATTAGTATACTGTTTTTCTTAAAATTAAGGTAATTTTTTTAAGTATCTGCATACTGCCTTATCTCCCCTCGACCCCACCCCAGATAAAACTAAACTTCTTATATGTTCTAGGCTAGAAAAAAGCAAGCAGAAAACTTTTTGTATTTTCTAATGTAATAACTTCATCACAATTTAATTAGCACAACATACAGGTTAAGACACTCTCATTACAAATCGTTTGTACTAGTGTTAAGCATCCTGAGATGGCTGGACTTCACATTTACTGCATATTCATGTGTAACTATTCCTATAGGACTGACAAGAAGCCCAGACAGATCCTTGGCCAGCATGTGCCTCACCAGGTCAGTGACTGTTTCTTATCTGGAGCTCCTGGACACTCCTGTTCTCTCACTAAGAGTCAATCCTTCTCTTCCAGGCACGCTTCACATGCTTTTGCCTGCAGGTACCTACCCTACAAGGAGTCCTCATAATCCTTAACAGAAGTGGATTTAATGCATAATATCTGTGGAATCCAGGATTGAGCATCATTTCTATATTATTATTTTTTTTACGTGGGGTTCCAATTTGTTTTAAATTGTTCTTCTGGCTATTTTTTCTTCTTCTTCTTCTTCTTTTTAATTTAATGGAGTTTAATTGAGCAATGAACGATTCACAAATCAATTAGCACCCAGAATTACAGCAGATTCAGAGAGACTCCAGGGATGTGTCGTGGTCAAAACAAATTTATAAACAAAAAAGGGAAGTGATGTACAGAAATCAGAAGTGAGAACATCATAAAAATCTATTTGCTTTATACTGATTTATGAAATAAAATATTCAGATGCTTTCTATGTTTCTAACAATTCCCCATATTTTCCTGCTTTTCTTGAAAATTTTATTGAAAACCTCCACTCTCACAAGCCCAGATACTACTAATTGAAAATAAAATCAAAATCCCCTACTTTCTTACTTCTAGAAACACTTTCAGCTAGTCAACAAGAAAATCTGAGTGAAACACTGCTGGGATAATTCTGTTGCATTTCAGTTACTAAGTTGGTCAGTTAAATCCATAGCTTAGTAGCGATTATAATATAAACAAACTTGTGATTACTGTGCTATGCAAAGTAGGGAGTTTGCCCCTGCAATTGTTAGTTTGTGTCTGCAATGTCTGCAAGGCACTGTGAAAATGTGTGTGTGTTAAGTATCATTATTACTGACACGAGAAAAATAACAGAGGCAGTTTTTTTCAATGGGAAAATTTATAAAATATAATTGAAGAGTGATTATTATCAAAAGAATATTCCAGCTGGTAGGGATCTTAGAGATCTCTACTCCAGCCTCCTCATTTGCTTCAGAAGCAAAACACACAACTAAAAATCTTAAAACAGAGAAATCAGTTTACTATGCTGAGATTAATCTTTATTATAAATATAGACATAGAGTTTTTACAGTTTAAATATTCAGATATACTTAAGACCATACTACTGTGTGTATATGTGGGTGGGTGTGCACATTTCTGATTAATTTCCTATTCTAACATGCACATTACTCCCTTCAAAACTCCTTTGGCATTTTTGATAATGCAGCTGTCTTGCTGAATACTGTTTTCAGTTTCTAGAGTGTTAATTGCACATTATGGTAGCTTGGTGTGAATGATCCCACATGAATAAAATCTGCAGCCTTTTTTTTCTGTGTGTGAGATTATGGGGGTGTGTGGCTTTTGGGAGGGAGAGGGGGGGAGCTGAAAAACTTCTCAAGTGTCCACTCTGTTTTTGAGGCAGTAATTAGGATTCAGAAAGCTCCTTATTAATAGTTCATAATTTGGTGGGGTGTGGGGGGGACTTCAGGGCCTCCAATTACGAAGTTCAAAATAAACCACTGCACCTCACCAAAAAAAAACAAAACAAAAAACTAATTTTAGATAACATAAACCATTTTACAAAGAACTGGATTGCAAGGGGGCCAAGGGAGTAATAGCCACTAGATTATAAGGGACCTTAAAACATCACAGATAAGTTTACTTACTTAGGAGGCCCAAGATGCAAGCTCCAGTGACAATGTAAAGCTGCTCAAATGCCTTCTGGGGGCATAGAGACTGCTGTTTTTAGTGGAGCATGTGGGGGTTTATTCAAGTCTGGCTACTGATGGCCTTTCTTTTCCTTCTGTTTCTGTACTCCATGAGTTCTATCTGTATAGTTATTCTTTGTTCTCCAAACCCCCTAGAAATCTGAGTATGCATCCCCATACACACTAGCATAATATACAAGTATCTTGCAAGTAGTTTCATGCTATTCTATTCAATGGCATTTTTATGGCACTGGAACGTCTCTTGATTTATATGTTTTGCACTTATGCAGGTGATGTGGGCTGTAATGACAGTTCCTAATTTTACAACCAACATAAATATGTTAAACAGGAGCCCATTATGCCCCTGGTAGGAGCCCAGCTTTAACTGGGGCATTAATGCTAACTGAATAGATGTTAAATATGTACTTCTTATCTTGCACTTATCCTATCACATCTGGCATTTTGAGAACTGAGACAATAATCTGACAACTAAAGAATACTGCAAACACAGGTATTTTGTTTCTCCATGTTAATCTCATTATGTTTATAGAGTATCATTAATGATCTAAAAAAAAAAAACCTAAAGGAGCATTTCCTCAACAGGGTCTGTCATCCACAGAAAAGTAATACATTGTTTATGAAGCTCTCTCAGATTTCTGTATTTTAGAAATTGACAGTTTCTAAAACCACTTAGTAGCCCAGACATATTGTACAATTATTATTGTGGAATGGGCCACTGTTTCATCTGATCTACTGACATATTTCATTTGCTTGTTTGTTCAACTAAAAGACTATTTTCCGAAATTTAAAGAACATTAACAAAATTAACATTTACACACACACACACACACACGGGGCATTGCCAAATCAATGGAATGTGCAACCACTTGTCTGTGAAGATTATGTTACCAGCTCAATAAGGGTCAGACGTAAGAGCTGTAGGAGTTGAACAGCTTATACAAACTAGTATAAGAAAGAAAGCCCAAGCCACAGGAATTCAACTTCAAATTCAAATTCAATTCAACCTTAGTGCCTACTTGATGTTGAAAATTTCTAGCTACTATAAGGTAACTAGTGTTATAAAACCTAATAGTCCAAAAGAAAATTTTATGACATTTAAAATAAAACTAGGCCCAGTATATAATTATCGACAAACATCACAATGCTACCATTTCAAGTTGTACAAGTGTTAAAAATAAAACACCTAGAGTTTTAAGAGATTTTAAATGGAAGAGAAATATATAGAGAGGGGTTTAGTAATTTTTTAAAAAAATCAACTAGGAAAATTCTGATTGTCTCATATCAGATCCAATGAAATGAATCCAATGAATCACTAGGACTGTGCACTTGGCATTTCTGACATTAAAAAGGAGAAGATGTACAGGGGAAACACAGTCTGAAACATGCATCTGAAAACTTAGTTTTGCCCCTCCACAATGTCAGCAGGAATGTTCTAATCTGGACTCTTCAGCATAACCTCACATGGAGGTCTATGAGAATTAATTCAGTGCAGTGAAAGGTAACCCTTCCTTGGGGAGTACACGAGACCCTCCCAGTCATATTCCTAACCAGTGTTCCTCACCTCCAGGGAGGCACTCACGTGAGGAGGGCTGAGGATTAGCGCTCAGTGGGAGCTTGACCTATTCAGCTGAAAGGTCAGCTTGCCATAGAAGAACCCATTACAAAACAGAAGCAGGACAGCTCGGTGGACACACATAATGAAAGGGGAAAAGTCATGAGCCCTATTTGCCTTGTGCCCTGGGCTGCCTTTTCTCTTCATAAGCCCAGCTCCTCACCAGCATTGTTCACAATGGGAAGGTGAACCACAGGCAGAGAGCCAGAGAAGGGGTTGCTATTGGAGGAATCACTTGAAGAAGGCACTCTGAAGTAAAGAGGAGTGTAACACTGTGAGGCAGTG
The DNA here is from genome assembly GCF_049354715.1 of Callithrix jacchus. Classification (NCBI taxonomy): domain Eukaryota; kingdom Metazoa; phylum Chordata; class Mammalia; order Primates; family Cebidae; genus Callithrix; species Callithrix jacchus. The sequence goes on along the minus strand of NC_133509.1, from coordinate 67,870,630 downwards.
TTTCTAATGGATTGTTTTATCAGGCCAACGCAGTCATTGGTGGATAGGAAAGATTATTTCAGACACTTTTTTATCTTCCCCCATAAGGTGGAGAGCAGTACAGCATAATGGGCAAATGTAGTCTTCAAGTTGGACAGGTAGTTGCAAGGAACACCTGGCACAAAGCTAGATTTCATGCCCCGTCACCCCTGATAGCTGCCCTCTGAATCCTCCATCCAACAGGGAAGGATCTGTTCCCAAGCGGTTCCTGGGGGAAGGGGGCACTCAAGGGTGTACTTAATGGAATCCCCAGACATTTACTCCCTGGGCTTTGGCTAAGCAAAGTCAAGGGCTGAGAAAGAATGAAATATAGAATGCTTAATGAGTCTTTCCATGGTTATAGAAGAAAAGGAAAGGAATTTCCCTTGAAGAATCTCTATTAGCCTTCTTTACTGTAAGGCCAAAGAAGCCGGGGAGGGTTTTCCCAGGAGTCCCAGAAGTTCCTGAGGTATGTATTAATGCGTGTATCTGTTTCCCGATCAAAATTAAAATATCTCAGTTTGCATGTAATATAGGCTAAGTCTTTATTCTGAAACTGGCCGTCAGCACTCTGCCTTCTGTGAGGTCTATGTTCACAAATTGTATTCCTTC